>NW_023045555.1:0-26298 GCF_011762505.2 Arvicanthis niloticus | reverse complement strand
TCAGCCCACAAGACTTGATGTCTCAGCTTAAGTTTAGAATAAGCTGGAAATCCACATAAGGTGGCCCTAATATCAGTGAAGGAATGGACTTGCTGATCAAGGTGAGAGCAAGCAGCTAGAGAGCGAAACGCCTTCTGTTGTAGTAATTATTTTAAAACAGCAGCCACTGGTTAAGCCAACTGGCTAAGCTGCAGTGTCCTCTGGCCAGCTCAGCCGCCATGTTGCACGGCCAGCCAGAAACCAGCAGCCAGAAACACCAGCCCTGCCACCCATGAGATGCCAGCGTGGGAGATGGCTCTGCCAATCTTCCACTCTGTCTCTGCAAGGCTGGGCATTGCCAAGATCATCCCACCAACCATCTGGGCTCAGTACAAATGAGACTCTAATGATTAGATTATCCAAAGTTTTATATATTTAGTAATGATCAATAACAAGATGCCCTTGTAATCAGAGGTGTAACCCAGTACCCAACCTAGATATACTAACTACCTGTGACTGCTACAGACAAGTGAACATCAGCCTCCATGTCCTTTCTTTCATACTCTGTCTCACTCATAGCTCCTCCTCTTTCTTCTCCTCCTCTTTCCATTCCTCTTCCTCTTTCTCTCTTTACTTCTCCTCTTCTTCTCCTTACTCCTTCCACCTTAGCTCCTCCTGCAACATTTTCCTTCCATGCCATTATATAGGCTTGCAGAACAAAGCATGGATCAGATTAGAACTGGAGCTTTTCAGCTCAAACATCTGGATTAAAGCTGTGTCTTCCTCTATCAAGATTCAGATTAAAGTCACCTTTGGGACATTTGGTCTGGGCCCGAGCACTGAGCGGATCACCAGCGGCAGGTCTGCACCCAACCTCACAAAATCCATATGAAGCAGGGCTACCAGGAGCTCTAAGAAGGGCAGTATCTCAGTATATATGTATATACAAATACTGATAAATAAAGTGTTTTTAGTTAAAAAAGAAAAAAAGTCACTTTTGGGGTTTTAGTTATTTCCCGATGTAATAGATTTAGCAATCAAAACAGCAATCTCAACTTTACCCCATGTTAACTTCACACACAACCATATCTACTTCATCATGGTTAATATTTTAAAAGCTGCATGACTGGCATAATCTGCAGGAACCAACCAAGGGGTTAAAATCATCTGACAACCATGATGGGTAGGCTAACTTTGTCTCTGTAGGGTGTATTATTTATCGATATGTAGCTTAACACTGCAGTTGTACCTTGACTGGCTGTTGACAAGTTGGGCTTGTCATAGGATGTTTGCTCAAGTGACTTTGTGCAATCTCAGAAACAGAATTGATTTGGCTTTACAAACTCATCTTTGTGCCTGAGGTTCTTATTATTGAAAGATGCTCCTGTTCAAGCACAAGCCATGCATGACAGTTGAAAAAGTACTTTGTCCAAAGACCTACATCCCTATCTGTTACTGCACTATCTGATACTGTTTTCCTGAGCAGGTACCCCACAGCTCTGGAATCTCAAAATATTAGTGTTTCAAAGGTAACTTCAACATTATAGCTTCTTGTTCCAGTATTTGGGATCCACCCATGATCAACTGCACTCCTCAAAAGAGATTGGGTCACTTCTCCAGCTCTTCCCTCTGTAGCACTCTAGGTTCTGCATGACTCCACTTTACTGCTGCTGCAGTTCTTTCTGCTCATCCCATGGGACTGATATCTTCAATATGCTGGGTTCTTCCCCTGCAACTGAGATTCACTGTTTTCCTCTTATACATTCCCTTCACTGTGCCAAGCCTTAACTACTCTGCATGACAGATTTATTTATGCCTTTAAAACCAATACTACCTGGGTGATTCTCACACATGATCGACTCCAGGTGCACAACAATGGACAACCTTGGCTATCTCTGAAACACAGCTTTTTTGTCCTCTCAGAAAACACTTACCAGAAGATTTCACCTCAGTGATGCTGGTTTCTTCTTCATCCCCACTAATTTTTTAACTACAGCCAACCAGCATCAATTGTCTCAGTCATTCCTTCTATTCCTTTCTCCCAGAGCCACATGGACAAAGCTGCTGAGTTCCTCTGCTTGCTGGTGCCAGAACATGGCCCCTTCTATTACATAATCACCAGCTTTCTAGAGAAAGGGCCTAGAAGGAAAATGAATCAAAATCTGCAGTTGGCGGGGGGGGGGGGTACATTTAGGATGTGCGAGAGACCATGAATTGAAGGGCGACAAGGAGTCTATGGGGTTGATCTTAGCTGAGATGTATAGCAGTGAGATATTGACGCTGAAGAGGCCACATCCTGCAGCCAGGAAGGACTCCCAGTGGAGAGTCAAAGACAGACACCAACCAATCCAAAAATCGTTTTACCCAAAATTTGTCCTGTCAACAAGAATACAATCTACAACATAAACTCTGTACAGAAGCAAAATAACCCTTTGATATCATTTTGTTGTTGTTGTTCTAACTTGCTTCTCTGCTGCTGTGATTGAATCCTCTAAGCAAAACCATCTTAGGTAATAAATGTTTGTTGTACATGGTTCTGTCAGATCACAGTCCATCATTTTGAGAGCTTAGATTAGAAACTGAAGGTAAAAAGCATGGACACACACTGTCTCCTGGCTCGCTCTCTTGCTTGCTCACTGTCTCATGCTCAGCCTGCTCTCTCATCCAGCCCAGGACCACTTGCTTAGGGATATTGCCACCCTCAGTGGAAGAGACTTCCTAATAAATCATCAATACTATCTCTCACAGACATAGCACCCAGCCATTCTGATGAGGACATATCCTCAATTGAGACTCCTTCAGATGACTTAGCTCTGAAATGCTGAGAAGTATAAACAACTATGACACAGGACACAATGATAAATGAGAAAGTTGTTACTAACACAAAACCAATTATTTAACCACATCAATTACAGGAGGCCCTGCCACCACAAGATGGAGTTTGAGTTGTGCCTGAGCAAGGACAAAATAAGGAGGGCACCTGGCTCAGAGCAGGGAAGGATACATGGAATCGGGAGCTCAGAGGCTGTGCTGACCTGGGGTGAGGTCTCTTTAATCCTAGGTTCTCAGGCTAGTACTACTATAGAGCAGGCTAAAACAGCTGGAAGGTGGACAGAAAAGCAGATTGTCCCATAGACCTAGAAATGACCACCAACAAAGAACAGGATCTCTGACCCAAGGGAGATATGCTAAATTTCTTAGAAACGATGAAGAATGATCTTCCATTTTAAGACAGCTCCAAGTCAAAACTATAGAGTCACATATGGACTGGGCAGAGGGTAGTTCAGGAGTTGGAAAATGAGATCTTTGTTTCTCCACCCTATAAAACAAGGTAGGCAGAGCTTGACTTTGCACTGGATGCTGTCTCGAAGAGCTCTCTGTCATAGACTAGTCAATGGGCCTAGGTCTGTTAAGAAGGATTTAACCCAAAGTGTGGGGCTAGTAACTAAATCGACTTGGGTGGTGTCTGTCTCATCTTCTCTGTCAGAGAATAACAAAGGGGCACACATAAAATAGACAGCCACAAGGGGACAGTAAAGGCTACCCAGGCATATGCCAACACTTGTACAGAGGAGAAAATAAAGATGAGAAGGTAGCTGTGAGCCATGTAGCAGCATTGTAAGTCTAATATAACCTTCCCAGAAATTAAGACCATGGACACATCATCCCCTACACCAGGCTCTGAAACATTTTCCAAGTCCTTTGTGGCTTCAGCTCTTTGGTGCATCTACTATACTGTGCTTCCACATTCACTTTAGTCATTTTCCTCTGAAAATACTCAAGAAAAAATGTAAAACCCAGGTACACAGACAAAATCTGACAGACAAGCCACTGACACACAGAACAATGACACATCTTAACAGGCAGCCTCTCCACCCTTCAGTTGGGATTCCTGAGTGTTGGTGTGGTACCAGTCCATGCACCAAGATGTTGTGCCCAAGTCATTGGGACCCAAGAGATTACCAAGAACCTATTGGAAAACAAATACACAAAGGTCTTTATTATGAGCTCAGTACCAAGGAATCTCACCAGTCAATCTCACATCAGGTCCAAACTGAGAGACCGAGTCTAGGGGTGCTGAGTATTTACTTCACTTACAGCAAGCTTGGGGCATAACATATATTTCAGCAACTTATTTTTTAGAAATGGCATGTCTGGCATAATTTGCACGATCCAAACAAGGGGCCAAAACCATCTGACAACTATGATGAATATGACTAACATTTTATCCCCTCTTAAGGTGTATTAGTTATCTATATGCAGCTACACCCTGCTAAACCTTGACTGGTTGTTGATAAAGGGGTTTTGTCATAAGATGTTTGCACAAGTACACTTTGCACAATCTCAAAAACTGTGCATGTCTCCTAAAGACACTGCAGCAATCCCCATTTCCCATCTTTTACTGCCTCGCCCCCTGTATCATAGCCCCCCACTTGAGCAGATAGTTCCTGTTCACCCACTTGCCATGCCTGAAACTTTCTATAGATAAAAATATAGATATAGGTAACCTTTCTATAGATCTAAAACAATATTTGTTATCTCAAATGCAATGATCACACTTGTCTCTACTACTATAATAAACACCAGAAGAGGCTTAACCTCACTAATGACAAAGTCTCCTTGTAGATTACTAAGATCATCTTTTCCTGCCCACCTCTTCTCCCAGCTTTCAACATTAGCAAGCATTCCCTCTTGAACATAGCAACAAACAGGTCAGTAAAAGAGGCACCACTCAACCAAGGCTCTGTGCAAATCCATACATTAAACAGAAACCCAGGAACAAAACTCCCACCAAAATAATTACGGAAAATTTTATCAATGAAATCATAACAGAAAAAATTTCTTAAAGAGGAAGATGACTATAAAGGTACAAGAAACATCCAAAATGTCAAATAAATTGGCAAAAAAGTCCCTTTGCCACATAAAAATCAAACACTAAACATATAAAGTCAAGAAATATAAAGAACTGCAGCAGAAAAAAATAACAAAAACTAAACAAAATCCCAAGTAACATATAAAAGCAGATCTATTAGGTTTATACCTATCTTCTTAATGTATAGTATAAAAAGACAAAAGGGTTTGGACACATGTGCTGCAGTGTCAGAGGAAACCACCCTTTTTTTTTTTTCTACAGGAAATCAACTGGTCCAAATGTTTTGGCAGATTCAGAATCAGCCATGACAGTGACATTACTCAGGAGGTCACCTCCTGATCTAACACATGAAGGGCATCACCAGGGACCTCACAGGTGGTCACATCTGGCTGATGCTTCCCATGCAGCCCCAGAGAGGACCCAGCACCCCAGCTCCCACTACTCAGCCGCCTCCCCCTACCCATTGTGGTCAATGATCCTGTGCTCACCATGACTTGATTTCAGAGTTTTCCTGAGGTCTCCACATAGCACCCACAGCAGAGCTCAGAGCAGGGCACAGATGACCATTCAAGCCTGCACAGGCACAGTGAACTTGCAGAATGACACCCAGAAGAACCCACTTCCTTTTCTGATTGGCAGGTCTGCCTGGGAGCCTTGATTGGCCAGTGAGTCTTACCACTCCCAAGGTTAAAGTGTGCTTCTAGGCCAGGATCAGACCTTTTCCAGAGCACAGGAGTTGTTTACACCCAATTAGCATTTGTTTCTGTCTTCAAAGAGGAATCTCACCCCACCCAGCCCTGGGGGAGAACCCAGCATTGCATCTTTGGCTGTTCAGCTGCCTGCCCCTCCCTTCTAAGAGCAATGATCCTGCACCTACCAGGACCTGACTCCAGACCTTACCTGAGATTTCCTCACAGCACTTTCCTTCTTCTTCCTGTAATCAGGTGAACAGCTTCCATAGCCCAGTACTCAGTGTGCAGTGGAGGCATCAATCTGACCCACAGGAGGAAGGATGACCTGGTTATTTCTTAGGATTCTGTGTAAACTCTATCCCAGTTACTGGCAACAGCCAGGTAAGTTCCCCCCCCACCCCCATGGTTACCTGGCAACAGCCAGGTAGGCCCGACCCCCTGTAAAGGTGGCTATTTGCCCCTTTCTCTCTTTTGATCTCTTGTCCTTTTGTTCTCTCTTTCTCTGGCCCTCTTGGGCTCTTCCCTTCCCCATTCTCTCTCCACATGCTCATGACCAGCCTCTACATCTCTACTCTGCCACTCTCTGCTTTTCTCTGCCTCTACTACCTTTTAACTCTCCTCCCCATGACCTGAATAAACTATATTCTATTCTATATAGTCTTGTTGCCAGTTGCTCCTGGGGAAGAGCTGTCTCAGCATGAGGCATGGTCCCTCCAGGGGAAGAAATATCTCAGCAGGAGGCATGAGCCTGCTGAGGCATCCCATTCCCCCACACCTCCCCTCACACCCATAGAACATATTCCATCTGTCTTTAAAGAGAGGTAACTATGGGGAGGAGCATACCTGGTTGTCACCAGGTAACTGTGAGTTAGAGTTTTAGACAGAATGCTAACACCATTAACACTAAAGAGGGATTTTAGGAAACAAGAGACTTATTTTGTGGCTTCATGCTAGGCTCAGGGAAACTGCAGCTCCCATGCACCAGATGACAGGTATCAATCAACCCTAAAGAAAAGCCAGAGACATAAGGGAAAAACAGTTGAGCACTATTGGTAGCCAGCACATCTTCATTAGTGGAAAAGTGGAGAAAAACAACAGTTCTATTAGTATACATTCTGTAGATAAACATAGCTCAAATCATAGAGAGAATGAATCTTTGTATATAGTGAAGAGCTCCAAACTCTGGAGACCCTTCCTCAAGTCTAGGACATTGCAGCCACCCAAGAATCACAAGAAACCATACCTGAATGCAATCAGCAGAGGTTTATTAGAAGAGCCAGCGGTCAAACCGACAAGCTCTTTAGCCTCAAGAGCAGGGTTTTTGGCCCGGTGTGGTGGGTGAAAGGGTCTTTTATAGCATGGGGTGGGGGGGGGAGGGATTTTCGCCCGCTTACACATGATTGGTTGTTTTACAAATTTTGAACATAGCACTGGGAAGACCAAGGGCAGGGGTAACCAAGAACAGTGGAACATTTCAGAGAATCTAGCCCAAATGATCTAGAGTCATGTGAGATCACTCTGCGTACTCATTCTTCTCAAAAATGTGATTTTCACCATGCTATTGTGTCCTATTCTGCCATTTCAGATTAATATCTTTACTTTTTCTGGCTATAGGGCTATGGCCCCACCTAGGTGATAGCATCTTTATCTGTAGTCAGGAATGCCTTCCTGCCTTGGGCGAGGCTTGGGGAATGTAATCCAGCAAGTGTCCTTCACCTGGAATGTGAAGGCCTGAAATCTTATTTCAGTTCTGAGTTCTGTAAGGCAAAAAAATCTACACATATTTCATAAAATGGCCTTTATAATTTTTCACTCTACAATAGAAAGATTATTTAATAGAGTGTCCCAGTAAAGGCTGTTGGGCAAGGTAAATTAGAAAATCAAGGACTGGTTGATTTTATGCTGCAAGATATTACTGCCTGATCTTCAGTGTATACCAGAATTCTAAAGAGATAAGTGCTTACTAATCACAGTTTAAAACACAAATAAACAAATCACCTTTGTTTTGTAAAAAAAAAAAAAAGTAAGGTAATTACAAAAAACAAAACACCACCCTGTTCAATGTCCTTTACATATGTGGGTTGTCAAAAGAATCTGTAGCCCAGATTAAAGGTGGATTTGAACATCTCAAAAGAGCAAGATTAATAAACGGTTTTTCACTTGCGAAGTTGTAATTAAGAAATATGCCCCACAGCAAGCAGGGTTTGAGTTAGGGTTAGGGGATTAGACAGTTGTGGTTAGGATTAGGGTAAGGGTTTGTAGAATTAGGTTTAGGAGGTTAGGAAATTAAGAGGTGAGGGTTAGGATAGGGTTAGGCTCAGGGTTAAGGTTAAGGTGGCCACCATTATTCTTGATGTTCCCACTGTGTCAATATTATCTCTATTATTTAACGCACGCCCCCTAGAGTTTCACATCTGCTGAGAAATCACGAGATCGCAGAGATCAGGTAGTTACTGCAAAACGAGGCTTTTAATCTGTATCACCCACGTGGAGAAACGCAGAGAGACGCAGAACGGCAGAGCTGAGGAAGGGGTCCGGCTTAAGTACAATCTAGAGTGACATATTCACTTCTGATTGGCTGTTCGCTCACCACCCAATATGAATCGGGATTGGCAGTGACTAAGGCACGCCTATCTGCCTAGCAACTGCACAAGATAATTGTTTACATCTGGAGAAGACACCTGGCCAACGCCATCTTGGAAATGCAAATGTATAGCCACTGCTAACAGCAACTTCCTACACTATTACACAAAGAAGAAATATCAGGCCTACAAGGTATTCATTTCATATCTTAATGGTTTCTTTTATTCTTATTCTGATAGCTTCTCTCTTACTTATAGAAAGGCTTCTCAAAAGATCCAAAAGTTTTTCCAGCCATTTACCTCCAAAACTAGCATACTAACAAAGGAATCAAAGACTTTGGTATTCACAGAACCCCACAGATAATCAAAGGATAAGTTGCCAAAAGACAGACAGACTGCTGTCAGCAAAAGAACATTTATGCTACCCTATGCTAGGTCTCACTGTCTGCTATTTCTGCAGTTAATTTACATCTGAGATAAAATACACTTCAGTACTCTTCTGAACTAGGCATGTCTGGTACTTTCTTTCCAACCTAAAAATATGCTTATTGAAGATTTCTCTGTGAAGTTTTCACTTGACAATGAAAATTCTGAAACAGGAATCCCAGACAAGCAATAGACACAAATTCATGGCTTATTAAAAATTGCCTAGCCAGGCGGTGGTGGCGCATGCCTTTAATCCAGCACTTGGGAGGCAGAGGCAGGCGACTTTCTGAGTTCGAGGCCAGCCTGGTCTACAAAATTGAGTTCCAGGACAGCCAGGACTACACAGAGAAACCCTGTCTTGAAAAAACCAAAAAAAAATTGCCTTTTTATTAATTTTGTGTAGAAATACACCTGAGACATGGTTTGCTATTCACATCATGTACTTAATAGCAAATGAATTATAAGTAAATTAAATTTATTAACTTGACCCTAGTTCAATTTGTTCCTGATGAAAATAAAACTTGATATGAAAGGACAAAATATATTTAATCAATATATCCACAGAGGTACAATAAATATAAAATGATAATGTGGGATTGACACTTTTCTTGGAGTAGGTAATGTGATATCATTAAATTTTAACATCTACTTTTAAAAATATGATACATGTAAACATACAGTTCTGGGGACAGTGATATCTCTTTGAACCCCATCCTATTTCTAGTACACAACATGGTGTCTATCACTTAAGGTTATAAGTTACTTTTAAAGAGTTTACTATTCCTAGACCAGAAGATGTTATTAATATTAAACATTGTCCTCATTCATATAAGAATAGCATATCTGTGATTTTAATTATGATATATGCATAATTAATTTTTTGTTTGTTTTTTGAGACATGAAATCTCTGTGTAGTGCTGGCTGTCCTGGAACTCAGTCTGTAGACCAGGTTGGCCTCAAACTCAGAAATCTGCCTGCCTCTGCCTCCTACGTGCTGGGATTAAAGGTTTGTGAAACCATTGCCTGGCCATATTTAAAATTTATGCAGGCATAAACATGTTAATAATTTAAAAGATATTTATATCCTGTAAATATTTTTTTTTCATTTAATGGTTATTTTATTTAAATATTTAGTTTGGTTTTTTTTTTTGTTTTTTGAGACAGGGTTTCTCTGTATAACCCTGGCTATTCTGGAACTCACACTGTAGACCAGGCTGGACTGGAACTCAGAAATCTGCATGACTCTGTCTGCCAAGTGCTGGGATTAATGGCATGTACCACCACTGCCTGGCTAGTGTTTATTTTTAAAAACAGATAAATATACAAAGATAGGCAGATCCAGCACAGGGCTTATTTTATCTTCTAAATTAAACCACAACCATTTTCATACCTTCAGCTTTGTTGAATTTAAATAATCACAACATGGCTTTTAAAATGTTACTAAACCTCTATCAAAAAAAAAAAAAAAAAAAAAAACCATGACATTGCTGGCCAGTATTTATGCAACTCAGAAGGGAAATAACTATTTAGGTAATGTAAATTTGTCTCCAGATGTACTGAGTAAAGTATTTTTAATGAGATTGATTGCAGGATGTGTACATTCTCATAAGAAACTCTTTGTCAATTTTCTGTATGGAAAACCAATTATGTCATTGTTATCTTAGGGTGAACTATGATAATTTTAAATATGGTGTCACTGAGAACTTTGAAAAAGAGGATATAAACTGCTTACTTCCCACCCCTGAATAAATATTCTCACACTAGATTGTGAATTTTTTGTTTATAAAATGTTAGAATGATTTAAATGGTTTCAATAAAGTAGGAGTTATATATAGATTACGATATAAATTTTCCAAATGAGAAGAAAAGCAAACTTACAGAGCCGTTGGAAGTTCTGAAGAAATAAATGAGGTATTTAAGGCCTTAAATCATAAAAGTTTTGGGAAATACTTATGGAATTAAAGTATCTGTCTTCAGATGAACATTTATGACAAACTGGCTGTAATCTAAGTTTTATCCTATCCTGTGTCCAGTCTACATTGAGGAGAGTCAAAATACAGGGATGATTCCCTCAGAGGTTCCAAGGGAAGTCACCCTCAGCCCAAGCAAGGATATCGAGTAATGTTCACTAAGAGGGAAAATAGTACAAAGAAAAGCTTGAAGATACAGAGATCCTTTAGAAGGTCAAGTGACAACCTAGACAGGAAATTTCCTTAGACCTTAACAAAAGGTCAACAGAAGTTGATTTTGCTAAACGTGTAATCTTAAGCAGGCATATTTAAAGTATAATCACTTTCAAAATGCAGGGTGTCTCTTTAGTAATACAAGGTACAAAAGTCCTCAAAAATTATGTTTGATCTTGTGAAATGTTATTTAGAAAATAAATTCTCACTCTTCATTTTCTTAGTCATACATAGATGATTCTCAATATCCGGGATGAAAGAAAAGACCATGGAATACTTCAGCTTGGCAGGGTAGGTCTATATACAGCTGAGAAAAACTGAACAACCTTATTAAATACTGAGGTCAAATCTAAAACCTATATTTACCAAATAGAAAACACCATCTCACTATCAAAAATAACTTCTCACTAATAGATTGTGTTCTTTGTTACAGTAAACCATGCATGCTCCCTGATTTAAATGATAGCAGGAGTTTTTGCCATCAAATGCCCAGATTTATAGAATTATTCAAACATCCTATCTGACGCCCTTGAACTTCAACTGTCTTTTCTTAGAATGCAGCAGATACATGTGCTTTATGTGCACACAGAATCCAGAATTCGACTTGTGTGCTGAGTTTAAGCAGTGCTGCAAAAAGATATTTATTAGATAAGGACAGCCACCTGTGTTCAGAGACATTATCCAGACAAAATCAGGCAGAGAAATTGAAGTCCTGCTGACGAAGGGAGCCCTGCATTTGGAGCTGAGATCTACTGAGACTTGTGGCCTGTGACCTTCACACAGGTTTCCAAAACCTTGATTCCTGAAATCATGCATCTTGGCTGTGAGAGAAACTGTACCAAAGACTGGAAGCTGATTCACATACAGCCTAGGACCCTGCCCAGCTCTCCAGCTGTCCCATAATTGGCTGTGTAAAATGTGCCTTCTAAAGGTCATTCTATTTTACTATCAGTTTATCACTTTTATGGTAACAAGGACTATGGTATTAATGGTAATTAATACCATTAGAATCCATGACCATTGTCCCACTGTCTCACTTCTCTGCTGTGAAATGAGTTCCTTGGTCAGAAGTAATACTGTGTGGAATGCCATTGTGGTGAATGAGGCACTCAGTATGTCCATGGATCATGGATTTGGCAGTAGCAACATGTGCATGAAAGTCAAAATCATAAGCAGAATATGTATCTATTCCAGGAAGTAGAAAGCTTTGTCCTTTGCCCAAGAGCAATGATACGATGTAGTCAACCTGCCACCAAGTCACTGGCTGGTCAACCGAGGATATAGTTCCATATCTAGGGCTCAGTGTTGGTCTCTACTGCTGGTAGATCTGGAACTCACCAGCAGATGTGGCCATGTCAGGCTTGGTGAGAGGACAACTCTACTGTTGTATCCATGAATAAACCCTACTGCGTCCACCATGGCCACTATGTTCATGGTCCCATTGGAAAATGACAGATATAGCTGGGGACACGGTTGACTTCCCACAGAATAGATCACCCTAACTACTTGGTTACTGAATGTAGGCTCAGCTGAACTTAACCTTTACATCAGTATTTACATGGGACATAAGTATCTTTACATTTTTTGACCATTGTGAGAGATCTATTCACATACTTCTTCCTTTTATGTCTTTCTCAACAATATTCTAATTGTTCTGTTTCCAAGTCTCTGACAGTTAAGCCATCCCACTGTTTATAGCTGATGATTCAATGAATAATCACACAATTCCAAACAAATGCATGAACATGACTACTGCATGAAGCTCTGAACTGTGGTGATTTCCCTTTACTCATGTTTTTCACGATTTCCCAGAATCATGTTTTCATGCTGCAGTTGTTCATTTTTGGATGGGGCCTGCATAACAGGCAGAACCCTTAGTAAACCAGGGCCTAGTTATTTCTTCCTTAGTCACTTGATGATAGGGCCTGTACCAGGAAGTTCTAGGTGCATGTATAATACCAGGGGCATTGTACAGGAATAGAAACTAGGCTTCTAGGCAACTCAGGTACCTAGCATTAGTTTCCAAGTTGCCCTCTCCCAAGCAAAACCCAAGCCTAGCTTCACTCTCTAGGCTAATCCCAAACAAAACTAGAGTTTCCAAGTTACACCTTCAACAATTTCAGGGTCTCCAGGTTATTCCCCCCTACAACCCTGCATTCAGGTTACAAGACCGTGCCTAACAATCACTAATGCAGAGGTGAAGTTAAGTTTATTAGGTGACTCCCAGCACCAGCCAATTATGTTAAAGGCCACAGCAGCTTTCCAATTAGATGCTTGCACACAACCTTCCTATTGCAAGAGACATTAAAAATGGCAGCAATCAGGCTTTTCTTAATCCCCTGCCATATTCTTGACTAGCCTAGGCCTGTGGCCAGAATTGGCTGTGGCTGTACCCCCCACTGCACAGCTCAAGCAGTCTGCTCAGGTGGTCAGAGACACCAGCCCTGCTACCCACAAGATGCCAGTATGGGAGATGGCTCTGCCAATGCTTAGGTTATCCAAAGGCTCTCTATGTTTGGTAATGCTCAATAACAAGATGCCAAAACAATCAGAGGTGTAATCCAGTACCTAATCTAGATATACCAACTACCTTTTTGATGCTAGAGACACAGGCACTTCTGCTTCTATGCTCCTCCTCTCTCATGTCACCTTCCCCTAGCTCTTCCTCTTCCTCTTCTGACTCCACCTACCTTAGCTCCTCCTACAATTCCCCACTTGCTGCTTTCAATAAATCCTTTTCCCCTAGACATATGGGGTTCCACCATCACCAAAACAGTCTTGGTTGATGCTGGTGCATTGGGGAATTGGGGATGGGGGCAAGCTAGGTCAAATAGAATAAAGACTCTCCTGTGATTTGCATCAGATTGGCTCCTGTGTGTGTCTTTTGGGGGATCACTAACATTTCCCTGGCACTACGTGTTCAATTTCTACTAAGATGGTGTTGTTGACCTCTCCACTCCACGCTTGGCTGCCAAAGCTGCCGCTCTGGTCTGTGGGTCAGGGTCTAGAGAGAGAGAGAGAGAGAGAGAGAGAGGGGAAGAGATGCGAAGAATGGAGACAAGACAAAGGTTCTGATCAAGTCTCTAGTCTCCTTTATTGAAGGGAAATCTGGGGTATTTATACGC
Source organism: Arvicanthis niloticus (assembly GCF_011762505.2). NCBI lineage: Eukaryota > Metazoa > Chordata > Mammalia > Rodentia > Muridae > Arvicanthis > Arvicanthis niloticus. The sequence goes on along the minus strand of NW_023045555.1, from coordinate 12,438 downwards.
ACGTGCCTTGTAGGCTCGTGGATATCACGTGCCTTGCAGGTGTTGATATGACGTAAGCCTTACAGGCGTGTCTACCACGTGCACCTTGCAGCTGGGGGCAGTAAACAGCAGAACAAAATATGTGGGATATCAGAGTGTGCTTCAGCTGTTGTAGGCTGTTGAAAGACAAGTCTCACGACAGGGTATATGGCTCAAGATGGCTGCAAAGCTGATAGCCGCTTTCTGCTAAAAGTCAGCTCCCAACAAGATGGAGTAGCAGGTGAAGATATTTTTTTCCAAGGAAAAATAGTTGGATAGAGTTGATGGTAGAGCCTTGCTCCAATATTCAAAATCTATGATTCACAATAAACACCTGCCAAAGGCTCCAAACAACATTCCTATCTAACCATGAAACTGGTAGCACAGCCTGCACAGCAGCCTGGTCCTGTTACAGACCCTTCTCCTGGTTTTGGCCCCCAACAGAAAGCTAGCAGCTTTCTGAGCTACTTGATATACTGTCTGGTGTAACACACACAAGTGAGGAGTGTGCTGTCTCCAGGATCCTAATTGGTCAGTAAATGTTCTGCTTCTTTCTATGCAGTGGGATTGGCCAGGTGCACTGACTTATCTTTTAAATTAGAATTAATATCTCTGAAAAACCTTTGGCACTAGATTCCTAAGCAATTCAATAAATTAGAAGACTACTTCCCAGCAGTGGTTGCTCACACCTTTAATCCCAACACTTGGGAGGCAGAGGCAGGTAAATTTCTGAGTTTGAGGCCAGCCTGGTCTACAGAGTGAGTTCCAGGACAGCCAGGCTTACACAGAAAAACCCTGTCTCGAAAAACCAAAAAAGAAAAAAAAAAAGAAGACTAAGTTTTGGTTGGATTTATTTTCTGTCCTCTGGTGCCCTTATGGGTTTGCAGTGAGTCTAATTTGGTTGACACCTCATGTGCCCTAGGTCAGTTCTACATAATGTGCACTTTAGAGCACTAATATCATATTTTATGGAATATATAGATGATCAAGATTCTTTCTAACTAAGTTAATGACACAAAAAATGATGAGATACAGATGCAAATAGAAAACCCAAAAGCTAAAGTAAACTATATTTTCTCCACACAGAGTTATTTTAATATATTATTATTGATTCTACATATTTCCCAATGCTGTTATACACAGCATTGTATTAATATTGTATTCATATATTAATATAAAAATATTAATTAGAAAGATATATGTACATATGAATGGATGCATATAACATATTTTTACATCTCCTTTCGATGAACATATTTGAGGTGGAAGTGAGACTGGGTTTAATTTAGCTTAGGCTAGCCTCAAATTCATTACGTAGCTGAGCTATGTCTTGGCCTTATGATCATCTAGCCTTGTCTGTTGGGTTCTGAGATCTTAGGCATGGTGACCCCAGGGAGCAGCCCCTTGTGTTTCAGCTTCAACATCTAATAATGGTTACTGGAACAATCCCTTCCTTTCATCTTCTTTGAGGAAAAGGTGTCTGAAAGCACAGCATGACATTTTATAGAAAGAACCAGAGCCAGGACTACTGAGTATCCTCTATCATCTTACTTTCCATTCCATTTCAATCACTGGACACAAACCATAATAACAGCCATTTTGTTGTGATAAAAATTATTTGGGAGTTTCTTACCCCACTTAAATCATAGAGTTACCAAATAAAAGACACAAAATACTTTGTACTTACAATAAGCAGTAAAGCAACAAAATTGGGCAGATATCAACCCTCTATTCCTATTTTGTCTATTTCCCTGTTAATATCTGTGAGATATCATGTGCCATGTTCTCCCTAGGCTGTTCACACTCCCAGGCCAGACCTACTGGCCATGCACTCACACTCAACCTACCCCATGGTGCCTTCTTTCTTCTCCCTCCTCTCTCTCCTTCATGGTCTCTTCCCCAGACACTCAGTCTGGGACCTGAAGCACCATCTACCTTTCTTCTCCCCAGCTTCAGGCTTTGGCATCTTTATTAAGCAATCATGGAAGTCAGGAAAGAAATGTAGAAATGATGAAATTACAGTCCCAAAAATTATTGTACAAAGTTGAACCAGGCTTTATGGCCATGTGTCCAGAGTCTAGGATCTTGTATTAGAGCACATCAAATATTATTTTTCCTTTTTTTTCTCAGGCTGAACATTTTAAACCTAGAAAATAATAGTCTTTGTAAACAGGGCCATATCATGATACCAGATTTCCTATTTCGGTTGAACTAGTGTAACTACTGTAAATTGATTTAACATAAGTTTAGTTTTTTTAATCCAGATTCTTGATTGCCTAGTGTGCAGACACAAGAAATTACCAATCCGGACATTTATTGATCATCTAAAATTAATTGACTCACAACTCCTTGCTAATATCAATCACTGTCAATTCAAGGAAGCTCTCACCCTCTTTTTCCACCCCTTTGTGTACTATGACTAACCTGGCTTCAAAGGTGGTCATAGAACTAGATTCTTGCACAGGCCTCTCTTCATTTCAAGACCCAAGAAAAGCGAGAGAGGTTGTAGAAAACTCACTCAGTGTTTTATTTTTGTTTTTCAGTGATCAGTCAAGGATCAGTCAAGTCTGGAAGAGTTGGAAGACACTCTTTTCATCACTGAGAAGCAGAGAAAGAATTGATGCTCAAAATAATTCTCAATCACATACAAAGAAGCAGGCCTCAGCTACAGGCAACATTCCTATGACAAAAAATAAATAATCAGCAGGAGTTGAAAAAAATGAAAAGAAATTCTTAATGACTTGGAATTGAACGGGAATGAAAACAAAAAAGGAGAATGTAGCAGTGTTGCATTTGAAATCAATAATTGGCGTTTAAAACAAATACACATGGAATGAATTAGGTAGTCTTCTTTCTGTTTCTATTTTCTGGAATAATCCAACGTGGTCTTAGCTCTTCTTTAAAAGTCTGGTAGCATGCTGCACTAAAACTACCTAGCCCTTGCCTTTTTTGGGATAGCAGGTTTATAATATCTGCTTTGATTTCATTAGGGGTTATACTACAGTTTATATAATTTACCTGATCTTGATTTAATTTGGGTTTATAGCATCTATCTAGATAATTATCCATTTTTCTGGCTACATATTTCATTTACATTTTCCAGTTTCTAGAAAGAACTAATGATTTTTACAAGTTTCCTGAGTTTCTCTTGTTATGTCTCCCCTTTCCTTTCTGATTTTGTTAATTTGGATACTGTCTCTGTGCCCTCTGGTTAGTTTGGCTAAGTGTTTTTCTATCTTATTGATTTTGACAAAAAACCAACTCTTGGTTTAGTTGAGTCTCTGTACTGTCCTCATTGTTTGTAATTGGTTCATTTCTGCCCTGAGTTTGATTATTTCCTGGTGTCTATGTCTCCTAGGTGTGTTTGCTTCTTTTTGTTCTAAAGCTTTCTGGTGTGCTGTTAAGTTGCTTGTGTAGGATCTCTCTGGTATGTTTATGAGGCCACTTAGAGCTGTGAATTTTTGTCTTACCACTGTTTTCACTGTGTCCCATAAGTTTGGGTATGCTGTGTCTTCATTCTCATTGAATTCTAGAGTATAGTCTTTTATTTCTTTCTTTATTTATTTCCTGAGCAAGTTATCATTGTATAGGAAGTTGTTCAATATGTGGCTTTCTGATGTTTTTGTTATTATTGAAGTCCAGATTATTCTGTACTGATTTCATAGTATGCATGAGAATGTGTCAGTTTTCTTGTATCTGTTGAGGCTTCATTTGTGACAGATTTTTTTGGTTTTTTGTTTTTTTTTTCTTTAGAGACAGTGTTTCTCTGTGTAGCCCTGGCTGTCCTGGAACTCACTCTGTAAACCAGGCTGGCTGGAACTCAGGAATCGACCTGCCTCTGCCTCCCAAGTGCTGGGATTAAAAAAGTGTACCAGCATTGCCTGACGATTTTTGACAGATTACATGGTCAATTTTGGAGAAGATACCATGAGGTATCTGCTATCTATCTATCTATCTATCTATCTATCATCTATCTATATTATTGTAGGGTAAAATGTTTCATATGGAAGAGTCAGAGGAAAAACTTAAGGAGTTGAGAGGATGGCAACCCCATATTAAGAACAACAGTGTCAACTAACCTGGACACATCAGGGCTTTCAGAGTTTTAGCCAAAAACCAAGGGGCACAGAGGGGATAATTCAGGGCCTTGGGCATATCTTCAGCCAAAATGGGAGAGGATACACTTAACCCTGTAAAAACGTGATGCCCTAGGGAAAAGGGAAGCTAGTGGAGGTGAGATCCTGGAGGGTGGGTGGGTGGGAGAGAAACCTCTCAAAGTTAACAGGGAAGAAGATGGGGAGAAGACCTCAGGAAAGGGACCAGGAAAGGGGGAAATGTTGGAATATAAAACATTTTTTTAAATTTAATTAAAAATTAAAAAAAAGTAATTGAAAAAAATATACATCTACATTGAGTTTGAAAAAGAGCAGATAGATTGTTTCCTGGCAGAAAAATTGGCATTATTTTTTTATTCTTTGACCTGGCTGCTATGTGCAATGTTAGCTTCTGTGATGTGTAACATGACACACACAGCTACAGCCAATGGCCTATGTTTCAATCATCTGACCTGACTTAACATTGAAAGTGCGTCTTCAAAGATGGAAATTCAATATTCCTTGGATTATGCAAAAGTTCATAAATTGTAAACACAGTAGTCTAGTTTTTCTTCATTCATTCACCTGACATAAATAAATTAGAAAATTTATTAATTTTTAATTTAGAAAATTATCACCCTATCACCATCTGGTCTTTCTTTTTGTAATGGTGACTCCAGGGTTAGTGATTGGAAGCAATGTTATTAAAACCATCATCTCAACAAAGTAACTTATTTAAAAAGTGCTTCATTTGCCTCCCTGCCCAATTTAAGGAGAAAAAACAACCATGGCATTAATCAAACATTGGGTTAAAAGTAAGCTGAATACTTCATGGAATATATCATGGAGCCTATGGTGGGTCCCACCATAAATTTCACTGTGTGAACACAAACTATAGTATATAAAGTACATTGACATAAAATAGACCTTTTCACTTCCAGAAGTAATAGGCACATTCCATTCCCTGATGTTGGTACTTGATTCTGTAATAAGGAATAACATTTATCATGCTCTGGTGAATGATCATGAGCCCATTTATATTGCCAAAGAAGGTCTTAAATATTTAACGTAGCTGAAGTACTAGAAAAAGGTTTTGAAACCAACTGTATGAGATAATAGAGGTCCTTAAAGTAGAATTGATGAAATCACTTTAAAAAATCGAGGAAAGCACAAACAATTGGAGGAAATCAATAAATACCTCAAGGACAGCCAGGAAAACACAAACAAAAAAGTGGAGGAAACCAACCACTCTTATAAATAAGGCCAAGAAAAACAAACCAAGATTAAAAGGAAACAAAACTGTTTAATACCTAAAAGTACAAACAGAAACAATAACAAAAACACAAAGTGAAGGAATGATGAAAACAAAGTTTAGGACAGGAAAAAAAAACTATGGAGGCAAAATTCACAAACACAATACAGAGATGGAAGAAAAATCTCAAGCATTGAAGATTACAATAAAAGGGATGGAAATATCACACAATGAAAATGTTAAATCTAACACTTCCTGACATAAAATATCCAGAAAATCTAGGACATTGTTAAAGGGTAAAACATAAGACTAGTAGGACTAAAGAAAGGAGAATATTAGATCAAATGCTCATATTTGAAAACATTGATGGCAAAATCTTAGAAGAAAAATTTTCTAACATAAGGAGGGAGGAATCAAAGTAAAAGGATCATCAAAACACCAACAGAGTGAACCATAAAATGATCTGTCTTTCCTGTATAAGATCAAATCATCTAGTACCAAGAAAGAATACTAAAAGCTGCAAAGATCAAAAGCCAAGATCCATATCAATAAGGATCTATTAAAACTGTAGATGGCCTCTCACAGGATTCTGTAAACATAAGAAGGGCTTAGACATATATGCAGCAGAAGCTACAGATGCCCAGATGATTATATGTAGAAAACAGCTGGCCAGGCAGTGGTGGTGCATGCCTTTGATTCCAGCACTTGGGAGGCAGAGGCAGGCAAGGATTTCTGAGTTAGAGGCCAGCCTGGTCTACAGAGTGAGTTCCAGGCAACCAGGGTTACAGAGAGAATACCTGTCTAAAAAAAAAATGAAAAAAAAACCCTTAATCGCTATTAATGGAAAAAAATCAGATAATCCATGCTCAAGTCAAATTTAAACAATATCTATCTACACATACAAACTTACACAAACTTATATACAAAGAATCCAACCCAAGGAAGTCAACAATACACATGAAAACACAGGTAGTAAATTATCTTGTATTATCTTCAAAAGAAAGGAAAGCACACAAATACCCCAACACCAGCATCACCACCAGCAGCAGCAACAACAATAAAATACAAGGAGTTAACAATCACTGTTCATTGACTCCCTCAGTATCAATCAATGACCACAGATCACCAATAAAAAGACAAAGGCTAACCAAATAGATGCTAATAAAATCTATCCTTCAATTGCTGACAAGAAATACAGCTCAACATGGAGAATAGGCATTAATTCAAGGTAAAGGAATGTAAAAATATATTTCAAGCAAATGGACCAAAGGAGCAAGCTGGTGTGGTTATTTTAAAATGTAGCAAAATAGATATTAAACAAAATTAATCAAAAAAATTGGAGAAAGACACTACAAATTTCTTAAAGGAAAAAACAATCACCAAAGATGCCATTTCAAGTTTTAACATCTATGCCTTAAACACATGGTTGCCAACCTTCATAAAAGAAAGTGTTTTAATCCTAAAATCACATAACACTCATTCACTTATATTCCAAGATTTAAATACCCCATTCTCACCAGTGGACAAATTCTCCAGACACCTCTACCCTCCAAAAAAAGAGAAATATTCCAGCTAACTGACAACATGCACATGAGTCCAGCTGATACTTAGAGATCATTCCACTGAAATATAGGAGAATATGCCGTCTGTTCAGCACCTCATGAAACTTACTTGTAAACTGAACACATATTCAGACACAATGCCAACCTGAATACATACAAGAAAACTGAAATAACACCATGAATACTATCAGACCACCATGGATTACAGCTGGATATCAACAAAACCAGAAAGATCACAAAGCTTACAAACTCATGGAAGCTGAACACCTCACTGTGAATGAAAAAATAGCTTAAGACAAACATAGAGGTAGATATTTGAGACTTTCTAGAATTCAATGCAAGTGAATATGAAACATGCACAATTTTACAAAATATAAAAGAAATGAAACTGGTTCTAAGATGAAGGGTCATAGCAAAAATGCCCTACATAAAAAATCTGGAGACTTCTCATATTGACAATTCAACAGCATGCTTTAAATTCTAGAACAGAAACAAGTGAGCAATGAAAAAAAGGATTAGATATCAGTAAATTATCAAATTGGGTACTGAAATTAACAAAATAGAAAGAGAAGAATGCAAAAAAAATAATGAAACATGGAATTGGTCCATTGAGCCATTTTCAGATAAGATAGTCAAACCCTTAGTAAGAGATGGAGAATATCCAAATTAATGAAATCTAAAATAAAAGTGGTGACAAAATAACAGACAATGAAGAAATCTAAAGAATGGTAATGACATAGTTTTAAAAAAGCCTCAACTCCCTCTAAGTGGAATTACTAAAAATATGGAAAATTTCCTCAATAGGTTCCTATTACCAAAGTTAAAATCAAACTAAGGGGAAACAACTCAAACTGCCTAAACATCCAGAAAAAGAGAAGTCATCACAAGTCTGCCACCAAAAAAAGCCCAGGGCCATGAATTTTAGGGTAGAATCCTACCAGACTTCCAAAGAGGAGTTCATGAGATACTCCTCAAAGTAGTCAACAATATAGAAAAAAAAAAGAAACTTTAGCCAATTTGTTTTGTGAACCCATGGTTACTCAAATATCCAGTCATATACAGACTCAGTAACAAACGAGAATTATAGACCAAGGATCAGATTCAACCACAACACTGGAGGCACTCATTACAAAACTTATCTTGTCTAAGAGAAATGCAGAGGTAAAGCTGGAGCAGAGACTGAAGGAATAGACAATGAAAACTCTTTCAATTGGAGACACACATTATAGACAAGCTCCAATCCATGATATTATTAAGGATAATCTGTTATGCTCCCACACAGAAGCCTTGCATAATTATCCATTGAGAGGCTCCATCCAGCAGCTGACTGAAGAAGAAGAGGATATTCACAGTCAAAAATTACATAGAACTTGGTAACTCTGATGGTAGAGTTGGGGAAAGGATTTAAGGTTCTGAAGAGGATAGGAACTCCACAGGAAGACCAACAGGCACAACTAACCTTGATCCTTGGGAACATTCAGAGACTGAGTCACAAACAATAACATACAGAGACTGGAAAAAAGACCATGGTCCATAAGTAGCAGATGTGCAGCTCAGTCTTCATGATGGTCCTCCAACTACTGTAGCAGTAGGTGTCCCTAAAGCTGCTGTCTGTCACTGGAATCTGTTCCTTTAACTGGGCTGCCACAACTGGCCTCAGTGGAGAGGATGCACCTAACCCAATAGAGACTTGATACACCATCATGGGTAGCCAGGTGCCCACACCCTCTCAAGGGACAAATAGGTGATATAGGAGGGACTCTTTGAAGGCAGGTGACCTAGAGTAGGGACTCTACTAATTTCATAGCCATTTTATTTATAACAACTTGAAAATGGAAAGAATCCAGATGCCCCTCAACCAAAATATGAATATAGAAAATGTGGTAATTTACAAAAGGAAAAACTATTTAGCCGTAAAATACAAGGACATCTTGAATTTTGCAGGCAAATGGATACAGCTAGAAACTATCATTCAGAGTTAGGTAACCCAGACCTAATAGCACATGCATGTGTGTACTCACCTACAAATGTATAATAACCACTAAGTAGAGGAAACCCTGACTACACTTCATAGACCCAAAGAAGCTACACAAGCAAAAAGGCCCAAATGAACATGGTTGAATCTCCCTCAAAAGGGGAAATAAAGCAATAAAAAGAAAACAGATGAAAGAGAGAAAACTGGATGTTTGAGCAGATAAGAAAAAGGAATGGGGGGAGAACCAGGAACAGGTGTGGTGAGAGACAACAGAGGGCCAGAGGGGGAAAATGAATCAAAAATCTGCAGCTGGCTGGGGGGGAGGGGGTACATTTAGGATGTGTCCAGAGACCACAAAATTGGAGGACGACAAGGAGTCTAAGGTTGATCTTAGCTGAGATGCATAACAGTTAGATATGGATGCAGATGAGACCACATATGCAGTCAGGCAGGACCCCCAGTGGGGAGTTAGAGAAACCAACCAATCCAAATACCTTTCTACCCAAAATTTGACCTGTCCACAAGAATACAATCTACAACATAGATTCTGTACAACAGCAAAATAACCCTTTGATACCATTTTGTTGTTGTTGCTGTTCTAACTTGCTACTCTGCTGCTGTGATTGAATCATCTAAGCAAAAGCATCTCAGGTAATAAGTGGTTGTTGTATATGGTTCTGTCAGATCACAGTCCATCATTTGGGAGCTTAGATTAGAAACTGAAGGCAAAAGGCATGGACAAACACTGTCTCCTGGCTTGTTCTCTTGCTTGGTCACTGTCTCATGCTCAGCCTGCTCTCTCATCTATCCCAGGACCACTTGCTTAGGGATATTGTCAGCCTCAGTGGAAGAGCCTTCCTAATCAATCATCAACACTGTCTCTCACAGACATAGAAACCAGCCATTCAGATGAGGGCACGCCCTCGACTGAGGCTCCTTCAGATGACTGTAGCTATGAAATGTTGAAAATTTAAGACACCTATGACACAGACACAATAATAAATGAGGAAGTTGTAACAACCGAAAATGAAGAGCTAACCATATCAATCACAAGGGCTCTGCCACCCCAAGAGGGAGTTGGAGTGGTGGCTGAGTAAGGACAAAATAGGAAGGGCACCTGGCTCAGAGCACTGTAATTGGGGGCTCAGAAGATGTGCTGACCTGGGGTGAGTTTTCTTTAACCCTGAGTTCCCAGGCCAGTGCTACCAAAGAGGAGGCTAAAACAGCTGGAAGGTGGACAGAAAGGCAGATTGTCCCACACAACTGGAAATGGCCACCAACAAGACAAGACCTCTTGTTCAAGGAAGATATGCTAATTTTGTGAGACTTGATGAAGAATGACCTTCCATCATATGAGAGCTCCAAATTCAAAACTATAGTCACATATGAACTGGGCAGAGGGTAGTTCAGGAGGTGGACAATGAGGTCTTTGTCTTTCTACCCTTTAAAATAAGGTAGGCAGAGCCTGATTTTGCCCTAGATGCTGTCTTGAAGAGCTCTCTGTCATGGACTAGTCAATGGATCTAGGTCCTGTTGTTAAGGATTTAACCCAAGGTGTGTGGCTAGAAACTAAATTGACTAGGGTGAAGTCTGTCTAATTTCCTCAGTCAGAGAATAACAAATTGCAACACACATAACAGACAGCCACAAGGGGGAGTGGTAGAGGCTACCCAGCACATTCCTCCACTTGGACAGAGGAGAAAATGAAGACAGGATGGCAGCTGTGAGGCCTGTAGCAGGGCTCCAAGTCTACTCTAACCTTCCCAGAAATTAAGACCAGAGAAACACCATCCACTATACCAGACTCTGGAACATCTTTGAAGCACTTTGGGCCTGCGACTCTCCAGTGTATCCACTGTAGCAGGGTTAAGGTTTAATTTAGTCATCTCCCTCCACATATACACAAAAAAACCTGAAAACCAAGGCACACAGACTCATATCTGGCAGACAAGCCACTGACACAGAAACAATGGTGGATATTAAAAACTGGCCTTTCATTCCTTAAGTTGGGAGTCCTGGGTGTCTTGGGGTTCTAGTCAATGCACTAAGATGTTATGTCCAAGTCACAGAAACCCCATCAACCAACAAGGAGCCTATTGCAATGCAAACACATGGAGGTCTTTATTATGAGCTCTGTAATAAGGATGCTTGCCAGTCAGCCTCACATGAGATCAAAACTGACCGACCAGGTCTAGGGGTGCTGGGTATTTATTGCAGTTACAGCAAGATTGGGACATTAACATAAAGGTCAGCAGCTTAATATTTTAAAAACTACATGACTGGCATAATCTGCAGGAACCAATCAAAGGGGCAAAATCATCTGACAACCATGATGGGTAGGCTAACTTTTTTCTCTGTAAGGTGTATTAGTTATCTATACCCTTCAGTTGTACCTTGACTGGCTTTTGACAAGGGAGGTTTGTCATAGGATGTTTGTTCAAATGGACCTTGTGCACTCTCTAAAAAAAAAACTGAGTGGGCTTACAACTCATCTTTGTGCCTGAGGTCTTAATTATTGAAAGATGCTCCTGTTCAAGCACAAGCCATGCATGGCAGTCAAAAAAGGTAGTTTGTCCAACGACCTACCTCACTGTCTGTTACTGCACTCTCTGGAACTGTTTTCCTGATCAGGTACCCCACAGCTCTGGAATTTCAAAATATTAGGGTTTCAAAGGTAACTTCAATATTACAGCTTCTTGTTCCAGTATCTGGGATCCACACATGATCAACTGCACTCCTCAAAAGAGATTGGGTCTCTCTCCAGCTCTTCCATCTATTCCACTCTAGGTTCTGCTTGACTCCACTTTACTGCTTCTGCTGTTCACTCTGCTCATCCCATGGGACTGACATCTTCAATATGCTGGGTTCCTTCCCCTGCAACTAGGATTCACTGTGTTCTTGTCATACACTCCCTTCATGGTGCCAAGCCCTTAGCTGCTCTGCATGAGATTCATTTATGCTTAAAAACCAATACCACCTGGGTGATTCTCACACATGATCGACTGCGGGGTGTACAACAAAGGAACAACCTTGGCTATCTCTGAACACAGCTTCTTTGTCCTCTCAGAAAACACTTACCAGAAGATTTCACCTCAGTGGTGTTGGTTTCTTCTTCATCACCACTAATTTTCTAACTACAGTCAACAGCATCAATTGTCGTCCCTTCTATTCTTCCCTCTAAATCAGAGCCACATGAACAAAGCTGCTGAGTTCCTCTGCCTGCTGAGGCTGGAACATGGCCCCTTCTATTACATCATCACCAGATTTCTATTTTTCAACTTCACTGCCTAAGCTTGGCTGTCCTTGAACTTGCTCTGTAGATAAACCTTGAACTCAGATCTGCATGGCTCTGTCTCCTGAATGCTGGGTAATACATGTGTAACACTTTGCCTGTACCTAAGCTTTTCATTACCTAAAACTTGTTCTGTACCAGGAAGACCTGAATTAGAGATCTGCTTGATGCTCATCTTTTGGGATTTAAGGCGTGTACCACTGAGCCTATACTTAAGTATTTTATTTTAGGTTTTAAAATGAAAG
>NW_023045554.1:0-26330 GCF_011762505.2 Arvicanthis niloticus | reverse complement strand
ACAAAGGGGTATGCTATTGCTTAGTGATTGTTACATATGTTTAATAATAAAATAATGGGGAAAAGCATATTAATAGCAGGAATCTTTCCTAAAATCAGTCCACCACAGCCTTGCTAATGGGGCACACTCGTCGCAGATTATATAATAATCCGAGGCAAGCATTTCAGGATGATCATCTGCTCATTATTAGCTTGTCCCATTATGGCTCCCGACAAGTAAGGTCACAGGGGAGCTCCCAGTGTTTATTAAAAGGTAAGAGAAAGTGTGGGAGTCTGACCTGGGGATTATGGCTCTTTTCCAGTCCCTTACTTCTCTCTGAACAACAGCCCCCCCATCCACCAATGCATTATCACACACCTTAGCACACACAATACCCACCCACCCTCTTACACAGAGTCTTCAGCTTAGATATTGCTGCCACCAGGTAGTGACTCTGTTTTTCTCCTACCAGATCTTCCATTTTTGCTTCTTCTGATCTGGAGTTTTAAACCATCCACTTCCACACCTTGATGTGTAAGAACTGCCTTGTTTAAGATAAAACAGTGCAATCACTGGATAAAATCAAGGCACAGCTCATTATCAGTTTTCACCACCCCTTAACTCGAGCTCAGTTGTTGTGCCTCCATCCTTGCCTTTGAGGGTGGATTGTGGTCCTCACATCCTTTGATGGGACGTCTTTCTCTCTTTTTGTCAGCATTACCCAGTGCTTCTGCTCTGGAAACCTGGGAAGCTAGTGCTGGAAGCCCTTGTCCAGTCTGTTTCCAGGATAACTGCTGGGTGGGTTATAGCTTTGCTTATTTGTATATCTTAGAGACTCACCCTTTCTCCACATGGACATAAGGTACAACACCATGCTGCTAAGAACTTCTGACTCACAAGGTCACCTTGTGTCTGCTCATCATCTTTCCTTCTTTCTCTCCTTCCCATCCCTTCAACATCCATATGTGAAAAGTTTGGCTTTTATGTTGATGTCATCAGTCATCCATCAGTCACTTGGGAACAGATGGAACCATTGAGGTTCTGGGTTATCTTAGGTCCTACCATGTGCTTCCTGAACCAAGATTGCTTGTTTGGCCACAAAAGACACATCCTGGAGGGTAGCAGAGGGGTCTTGTTGGCTTTTAGGCCTGGAGAGCTTTTCTGGATAGTCTGTTAGTTTCTGGTATTTTCTTGGGTTTATGTTGCAAAGTTCTGTCCAAGAGGCAAATCTCACAGGTTTCTTTGAGAATTATTCATTCCATAATCAAGTGCCAGCTGGAATGTTTTGCCACCTTGAATGCAATCTTCTTGCATTCCAGAAATGGATCCTTTAAGAACAACTCTCCAGCATCTGTTGTGAGTTTGCAGTGGCTCTTTTAGGAGGAGATTATGACCTGTGTTGCTTTTTCTTGTTGTTTTTCTTCTGTTGAATGAAAGAACTTTGCATATTTCTGACACATTTTAGTTTATTTTTAATTGACAAGTGGTGAGGGCTAAGTGTTTGTAGTCTGAATTATAAACCTTGAACATGTTTATATAAACATTTGTATAAAACAATACAAGGATGTATTGTTCTTCCTTGTTGGCTTTACCAAATCCCATTGCCCACAGAATTTCCTGCAGTTGTGGGTTTTTGTTGTTGTTTGGTTTGTTTTTGTTTTATTTTTTATTTTTATTTTTTATTTTTATTTTTTATTTTTTATTTTTTATTTTTTATTTTTTATTTTTTATTTTTTATTTTTTATATTTTTTATTTTTTTTTTTTTATTTTTATTTTTATTTTTTATTTTTACTTTGGGCTACTTACGTCCAACTGGCTTACAAACAGGATACAACAGGTTTTAAGATTTACAACCTGGTATCTTACCACTTGTGATTGCCAAACAAGTTGGCACCTTTTTACTATTATAAATGCAGTACCTGTTGCCTGCCCAGGCTTATTGCCTAATATTGTTATAAGTCATGTTTTTAAAATAATGTATGCCAGTGTCAGCTAGCCACCCTGAGTGCCTGGGGGTGGTGTGAGAAGGTTTGAGAACACAGAGAATGTTGTGATTAATGACATCTGGTATGAATACAGAATAGAGTAGAGGCCTATGTACACATCTGTTGTTCATTGTCAAATTCAAAGATTTATATGTTCAATCAAGTCTAAGGAGAACCTCCTTGTTCTAAATGGAAAAGAACAGGAAATCTTTTTTCAGAACTTCACTTAAGGGGTGTACACATCCAGACACTGCAAAAGCCAAAGTCAGTGTAAGATAAGATTGCCTGGTCTCTGTGCAAAGCACAGTGGACTTCCTTCAGTGCGGGCACAATCCTAGCCCCCTCATTAGCCCTACATGGGAAGAAATTCAGAGCAGCCTGGGAGACAGAGTAATGCTCCCAATGTGTGGTCGCATTTTATGACATGTGCAGAGGGAAATCAGGCTTATAGGCAGAATTAAGCTTGCTAGCCAGCTGCCCTTGGGAAAAAAAGGAGAGTAGCCTGGCTTCTCTGTAAGTCTGGTATCACTATGGATGTCCTTAAGAGTAAAAAGAGAGAACCAGGGGACCGAAGAGATGGGTGGCACAGTGAGAAAGGCTTGAGAAAGCCAAGCTTTCTTTCTGGCATTGCTTGGGTTTGAAAATAGAGGGAGAGGGCCTGTAAGGCATGCAGACAACCCTGGACCCTGAAGGGGAAAGGAAATAAATTCTGTGCTAGAGCTTCCATAGAGAAATATGGCTCAATAAACCTTGATTTGGGCCAGTAGGACTCACTTTGACTTCTGAACCATAGGACTGTAGAATAATGAATTTATGTCATGTTAGTGGTAGTTTCCCTCAGTAGCTTCAGAACTAAGTTGCCTCAGAACAATTATGGCAACTAGAAATCTGGTATTTTGCACTGGTTCTATGCATCCATAAGCATTGTCTTAGTCATCTCTCACAGACATCCTATGAGGCAGGCCCTGTGGCTTGTCCCCATTTTGCAGATGGAACACTGAAGCTTGCCTATTTCAAGGAACCTGCTCAAGAACTTAGAACTAGTAAGAATCAGTAGCAGGGTTTAAATGTAAGTAAGATACCAGAGGCTATTCACAATGCATCTGTCTTGATGCCCAGTAGACAGTCTTCCAAGTCTCTGTTGTACTGAGTTTCTCAGCTGCTGTTTTTCTCAGACTTACCTTGTCACCTAAATGCAAACTATTGACATGACCCTGTAGCCACACTCCTGGATAGAGATCTCCAGTGGAAGTGAAGTTAGGTTGTGGGGAGAGATATCTGTGTTATCATGTTTATGTGTCTCTATCAACTGTTATCAAGGTTTAGAATGGACTGAGATGCCCCTTACTGCAAGAGCAGTAAAGAAAGAGGGGTACACACACAGTGGAGTGTTCACCAATAAAAAGGAATCTTTCCATTTGTGACCACATGGTTGGGAATGAAAGACACTATACTAAATAAACAAAAACAGAAAGATAATGAGCACTGAAATAGAGTTACAAGAGGCACAAATTTGCTCTCTGGTCAGTAAGATACCTACAGTTCATAAACATTTATTATGTATTTTATAAAGAACTAAAAGTAGTTCAGAGATCTCAAGCAAAGGCATAACTGTTTGAAGAGATGGAATTGTTAATTAACCTGATTTTCACTGTAAACAAATTTCAAATTATCATTGTTTGATGTGAAAGAGGTGTAATTTCAGCCCTTGAGTGATGGGGGCTGTAGGGACAGATGTTCAAGGTTATCTGCTACCTAGAAAGCTTAAGGTCAGTACAGGCTACATGAAACTCAAAACAACAACCACCAAACAAAAGGCAAATTGGCTCAATTGTTGAGAGCCCTTGTTGCTCTTTCAGAGGTTCTGGGTTCCGTTCTCAGTATCCATGTCAGGAAGCTCACAACTACCTGTAACTCTAGCTCCAGGAGAACTGATGCCCTCTTCTGGCCTCTGTAGCATTCATTCACACATCACACATCACAAACACACACACACACACACACACACCACACACACACACACACACACACACACACATATGCATGGACACACATCACTAAATAATAATAATAATAATAGCAAAAAATAATAATAATAAATAAAATAAACTTTAAAAAAGAAACCTTAACAAATAAAAATAGGAGAGAGAGCTCAGTTGTTAAGGCTAAGGCTCACAGCCAAGATAAAAAAATAAGTCTTAAAAAATTATCACTACATAAAGATATATAAACTATAGTGCCATTTTTTCTAAGTTCAATCTAATGCCATGAAGAAATGAGTTTTGTGATACTGAAAATAAAAAATAAATCAGTTTTATGCACATTAGGTAAATAGCTTGTAAGCTTCATACCAGACCCTTAGGAATTCTTAACATGTAAATAGGTCTTCTATTTTGAACTTTTCTTTGCTGGGTATAGGATTTAATAACAAAAAATAATAAAAAGTTTCATCTAGCCTTCATTCTCATAGGCACTATGCCATGCTCTTGGAAGCCTTCTCAGGTGACACAAACGACACACCAACTGAGCTGTGCTGTGGCCATCACTGTTTTACAGGAAAAGAGAAGCAGAATGGATTGAAATGAGGGGAACCAGGATAATGATGGGCAAAGTGTTCAACTGGTTAAAAAAAAGCAACATTAAACTTTGTACTGTCCACAAGAATATTTAGGTGCATACCTTAACCAATATAATTCTGAAGTCACTATATCAAATGTTGGACCAAACAGAACTTCAGAAGAAAAAAATTATGAAGAATATTGTTGCTTAGGAGGAAAAGGCTAATTACTAAGAATATATAGCAATAAAAAATATATGCATGGAGTATGAGAGTTTCTAAGGAGCTTAAATAAAGTCTCAAAAAGAGTCAGGTGGTAGTGGCTCATGTCTTTAATTCCAGCAGTTGGGAGACAGAGGAAGAGAATTTCCAGGCAAGCCTAGTGTAAAGAGAAAGAGTTCCAGGACAGCCAGGACTACACAGAGAAACCCTGTCTCAACAAAAAAACAAACAAACAAACAAGCTCAAATTAAAAAAAACAGAAGAAAATGTGCAAACCCAAAAATATAAATAAATTTAGGAGTTCATTTTTGAGCTATGTATGGTGGTTTTCATGACTGTGAGCACAGCATTCGGGAGTCAGAGGCAAGATGATAAGATGTTTGAACCTAAGGCTACCTTTGTCTTCAACTGTACAACCTCCGGCTTATGTTCAGCTGAGCCTTCCAGTTCTGGCTAAGGCTAGAAAATGGATACTTTGTGTATAAACCTCTATTGCCAGGTACTGCCAGATGTTTGCTGAGACATTTATCCAGATTGAGTTTGTCTCAGACGTTGCACAGACAATTTCAATCTGAACTCCATAAGTCTAGATTTTTGGAAACTGAACTCTCAAACCCCCTCACTCTCCCCCACTGCAAAGCAGCTCTAGTGGCTGAGCACATGTGGCTCCAGGTGCTGCCTAGCCCCACACTCCCTAACTCTACCTCTCTCCCATCCATGTATCCACCAGCAGTGGCAACAGTGGCAGTGAAGGAGCAGCCTGGTCTTTAAATCTCCCACTGTACTGGTTAACTACATCCGGGCTGGTAGGATGATATAAACAACACATGCTGGCTGCCATCTGACTATGAGAGGCATAGTTTCACCGATGTCTTAATTAAGGGGAGCCACATGGCTTGCAGCCATCTCTGTTATGGGCTGGAAAAAAAAACAAACAAACAAACAAACAAACAAAAAGCTCCGTACCTTGCTTGGTGGCCATAACAGCAAACCTTATCACATAAAAATAACCCACTTGGTGTTATTTTGAAGGCATTACATTGTTTTAACTTGTTAGAACATAGTTTTGTCTTTCAAAAATTATGTTATGTTCTGTCTTTACTCTTTAAAAGGTACTTTATTTTAATATGCAGGTACAGTTTAGAGCAGATAACTAAAAACAAGATCGTTTAAGTCAGATATGCTTGGTAGGTGTTAGCCCTAAAACCTGTCAGAGAAGCTGCTGAATATGGCATTTAAGATGCTTAAAATCACCATGACAGAGACTCCCAAATCCTAGTAGTGACTCTTCAAGGTCTCCAAGAAGATGTAGGCATAAAGACAAAGGACTTATCTGTATTGTGGGACACTGATGACTAGATATAACTGCCTCAATGCCTTACCCACTGCCAGGATCTTGCCCAAATGTGGACAAATAGGACACAGGACATGCCTTGTATTGCTTAAGACAAAGTAAGGTCAGTCTCCTAAATTTCTCTTCCACAGGAAGGTCTCTCAGATTTGCCAAAGACTGAGCTTACTGTGTGATCTACATCCCTAATGAAGCCATTGACTCCACAGGAACCTAATTGGGTGGCCATCTGGGTAACTGGTAAATCTCTGCCACTTTAACTGATGCATAGGTCTTTTGAATTCTACTTCTGCTTACTCATGTAAAATCTATTCTTATCAGGTCTCTGAAGGCTTTGAAAACTAGACTAGTGAAAAAAATAACTTTTTTACTATTCTTTTATCTAAAGAAAACACTTTACAGAAACTGATCCTAGTTATCAACCACCTGTGTCTCATGATGAATAATTAAATATGTAAAAAGTGTAAAGTTTAAAGTTTACGTAAGGTCTGAGGATATGAAAGCTTGGAGAAAGTGTTTGAGGGTCTAGAAAGGTTTTTTAAGGTGGGTAATGCAAGTTATGAGTGTTAGAGGATGTAATAAAAAAGTATTCACTATGGTACTGGTATAGTAAGACTTCCAGAGTGTGATTTTTTTTTAACTAAAATCATTTTACTGTAGCTTTTGTTGGGAGTTGGTTCTAATGCTTGAATTAATCTAGCCCCCAAAATCAAGAATCCTCATTCTACATGTTGAAGGTCCGTGTCCCAGTAGGTTTTTGATTGATCAATAAAGAACCAATGGCCAATGGCTGGGCAGGTAGAGTGAAGTGGACTTGGAGATTTTTGCATGTGGGTAATTGGGAGAGAGTAAGGAGCCAAAGATCACCCTGACAGGGAAGATCAGATCTAAAAGCCCACAGACATGTGAGAAGCAGAGTAAATGGATACAGGCAACTTCTCCGACTGAGCCTGGGGTAGTAGAGATGAAATTTAGATTTCAAAAGATGTTGTAGGGCATAGCTGCTCAGTGAGCTGGGACATGGGATATATTGACTGAGCTTACCCCACGCTGTTGCTGAGTGGGTCTTGGGCCATAGGGAAGCCCTAGGACACTGATCCATGGTGGGAAAACTCAGTCTGAGGCATGGGACAGCTGGAGCTGACTTGGGTGAGTGGTTCCTGGGCCTGCAAGGAGGCTGGATCTGTCTGGTTCTGGACACCCAGGCACCACTGGAAGTAGAGGAAAAGCTGAGAATGGAGTGGGGGCCTGCAGGCTGGATCTAGCCCAGAGCTGGGAGAAAAAGGTGGTGCTCTGGCTGGTCCCCAAGGGAAAGTCTTTGGCTTCACAGTAGCAGCTGGCTTGGGCTTGGTGGAAGTCATGGCTTCGAGTGAAAAGAGGCCTTCTACAGTAGACTAGACATACTCTCTGTAGTCGAAAGCCTTCTCCATGGCTTCCTACATCAGATCTTGATGAAGGCAGTTCATTGTTTTGAGGCATTTATTGTCCTTGTGGGAAAGTGGATGTGTAAAACCACACCCCCTTCTCAGGGTAAATATTTGGTTAAGATCACCCACACTGAATTCTGGAAGTCTTTCCAATCTTAGGTCTCTGAGACATTCTAGAGGTTTACTCCACCTCCATTCTAGGGAGCTTATATTTCCATTCATTCTCCTAGCCCTCTGGGCCTCTCCCATTATCTGATTCTGTCCCCTTTCCCCTACCCCATCTTCTCTTACTCAGGTCTCTCACTCCCTCTGGCTTCCGTGATTATTTTGTCCTCTTTATAAGTGGGATTTGAACATTCTCACTGGAGCCTTTCTTTTTGTTTAATTCTTTAGTGCCTGTGGGTTGTATCTTGGGTATTCTGTACCTTTGGGCTAATATTTAATTATGAGTGAGTACATACCATGCATGCTAATATGGGTCTGAGTTACCTCACTCAGGATGAAATTTTCTAGTTTCATTCCTACAAAAATCATGTTGTCCTTGTTTTAGTAGCCAAGTAATGTATTCCGTTGCATAAATGAGCCTGCTTTCTGTATTCATTCTTCAGTTGAGAGATTTCTTCCAGTTTCTGGCTATATAAGTAAAGCTGCTATGAACATAGTGGAGCAAGGATTCTTGTGGTATGGTGGAACATCTTTTGGGTAGATCCCAGGAGTGGTATAGCTGGGTCTTCTGGTAGAACTATTTCCAATATAGGAGAAATCACCAGATTCATTTCCAGAGTGGTTGTACCAGCTTGCAATCCCACCAGCAATGGAGGAGTGTTTCTCTTTCTCCACGTCCTCAGCAGTATCTGCTGTCTCTTGAGTTTTTGATCTTAGTCATTCTGATTGATGTAAGGTAGAATCTCAGGGTAGCTTTGGTTTGCATTTGCTTGATGAGTAAGGATGTTTAACACTTTTAAAAGTGATTCTATGCCATTCAAGATTCCTCTGCTAAGAATTTTCTGTTTAGCTTTGTGCTGCACTTTTTACTGGGTTATTTGAATTTTTGGTATTTAACTTCTTGAGTTATAATTTAGATATTAGCTCTCTGTTAGTTGTAGTGTTGGTGAAGATCCTTTCCCAGTCTGTAGCCATTTTGTCTTATTGTCAGTATCCTTTGCCTTACAGAAGCTTTTCAGTTTTATGAGTTTCGATTTGTCAATTTTTTATCTTAGAGCCTGAGCCATTGGTGTTTTGCTTAGAAAATTGCCTCTTGTGTCAATGGGATCAAGGCTGTTCCCACTTTCTCTTTTATGAGATTTAGTGTAGGCAGATTTTAAGTTGATGTTCTTAATTCACTAGGACTAGAGTTGTGTGCGGGGTTCTAATATTGATCTATTTTCATTCTTGTACATGTAGACATCTAGTTAGCCCAGCACTATTTGTTAAAGATGCTTTCACCCCCATTGTATGGTTTTTCAAAAAAAACAAAACCAAAACCAAAAACAAGTGTCCATAGATATACAGGTTTATTTCTGGGTCTTTGATTTGATACCATCGATCAACATGTCTGATTCTGTAGCATATCATTTTTGTCAATATTGCCCTATAGTACAACTGGAGGTGGTGATTCCTCCTAAAGTTCATTTATTTTTTCAGGATTGCTTGGCTATCCTGTGTTTATTATATTTTCTATATGAAATTAAGACTATCTATTTCAAGGTCTATGAAAAATGTGTTGGAAGTTTGATGGGGGATTGCATTGAATCATAGATTGCTTTTGGAAAGATGGCCATTTTCACTATGTTAATCCTACTTATCCATGAGCACAGGAGATCTTTCAGTCTTCTGAGGTCTTATTTGATTTCTTTCTTGAGGGACTCGAAGTTCTTGTAATACAGACTTTTTTCTTGCTTAGTTAGAGTTACATGATATTTAATATTTTATTTTATTTGTGGCTGTTGTATAAAATATTTTGACACAAAGAAATTGAAAAAAACATTATAGATAGATCTCCCAAACTCATGAATCAATAGGATTAATATAGCAGAAGTGAATAAATACCCAAAGTAATCTACTGTGGAAAATTTTAATAAAAATTTAAACAACTTTTTTAAAAAAATTGTCTTTATATGGAAACACAAAACACAATACAGCTAAAGCAATCTTATATAAAGATGAAGTGCTGAAAATACCATGCCTGTCTTCTAGTTCAATTATAAAATTATATTAATAAAAAAACATGTTTCTGAAATAAATAAATAGAAATGGGTTAATTCAATCAAACAGAAGACTCATAAATAAGTCCAGACACATATAAATTCTGAATTAATTTTTAACAAAGACGAAATGTATACAATGAAAACCAAAAGACAGTGTCATCTATAAAGATTCTGCTCAAATTGGATGGAAATACATGTAAAAATAAAAATAGATAAACATTTATCATCCCATACAGTATTCAACTCTAAATGAGTCTATGACCTTGCCATAAGGATAGATAACCTGAATCTGATGGAGGAGAAAGTATGTCATAGTCTGAAACTCATTGTCAAAGAAAAAGATTTTATGAACAGAATACAAATAGTACAGAAGCTAAAAAAAACCACTTAAAAATGGGACCATAATTTGCACATCAGAATTTATAAAAGACACCATCTACATTTATGAGAAAATACCTTTATCAATTATACATTCAATAGCAGATTAATTTCTAAAATATATGAAAAATTATAAAAAATTACACACAATAAACCCAATAACCCAATTAAAAATGTAGATAGAACAAAGCAGAGACTTTTCAATTCATAAATACAAATGATTGAAAAAATTATAAAAATGCATGAAATAATAGTTTGTATAAATCATGAGATAACAAGAGAAATAACTTCATGATGTTATTAAAGTTACAGTTCATTGCATCCTTGTGTTTGATATTATAATTTAAATTTATTACCAAACTAAAAACCTATAATCAAATTTTATTAAAATGTCCAAAAAATAAAATATTTGCATTTTAACTTCTAAATAATTACAATATAGCAGGCTTTATATGATTATTATCTACTGATCTATTAATTTTTATTCTGTATCCTAGAAACATGGCAGACTTTAATATTGGAGATCATATACAGTAAATTTTAGTAATCATGTTTGAATAGAGTGGATTGAATGAGTATGTAAATAACATATTAATAAATATATGTATTTTATGCCAATTAGTAAATAATTTTCAGATAGTATTCAGATTTAACTATGTTTTACAAAACTGTGCCTTTCTTTTTTTTTATTAGATATTTTATTTACACTTCAGATGCCGTCCCCTTTTTCCATTCCTCACCCCTTAGAAAACCCCCTATCCCATGCCCCCTTTCCTTTTTGCATTTTATACATTTTTTTAAAAAATAATGTTAATCATAGGCTTTATAAGTTTGAAATTGTTCAATCAGAGGTGTAACCCACTGACCACCTAGATATAACAACTATCTTTGACTGGTGGAGATACATGAACATCTGCCTCCCTGTCTCCCCCCTCTTTCTCTCTTTTCATCACCATAGCTTCTCCTCCTCCTTCTTCTTCTCCTCTTCTTACTCCTTTTCTTCCTCTCAGTACTCCTCCTACCTTAGGTCCTCCTACACATCACCCTCCTGTTTAAAATGAAACTTTTCTCTCAAATACAATTAGAGCATAATTATGCCAATTTGTACCAGTGAGGTACAGGATAGTCCTAATACCCAGTCCATCCTTTTGTTGACTAACCAGAACGTCTGTCATTTATCCTAACTAAAACATTTAGTTCTGAACCTGGCTTTAGGATGAATGTCAGCTGAGACCATCCACTCAAATCTTTTCTCTTATGGTAAATAGCTGTAAGTTTTAACCCATCAGAAATCCAGAATGACTGAGTTAACTATAATTGTGGGAAGCACAAAGCATAGCTTCTAAAACTTAGCCAATTTATAGAGACCTCTGAACACCTGAAAAGCCCCTATACTACCTGAACGTTGGAACATCAAATCTTCAGCCTTCTGGCCCAGAATCATCTGACAGACCTTAGTGATGCAGGATTATTAAGGGCTGATTACTCTGTCTAGGCAGATATAATCAATCGACTATTTCTGCATGTGTGTCCTTTTCTGGACAGTAATTTGTCTGTAGATGGAGAGAGGCAATTCTTGCCTAGTGGCTGTCAACACACAACTGGAATAACTCCAAGGATGCTCAATTTCTTCTTAGAATCAGGACAGGAAGCTGCCAGGAGCAGACAGGTCTCTAATCAATATGAACATTAATATATAAATATTTGTAGCGTCAGTTCTATGGACTTCTGATGTTTTGAAAACCAACTATCCATGTAAGGTAACCTGGACTGTGTCTGTTCACTCCTCTAAGCTATTTCTAAATAAAATATGGGAAACACTCTAACAATAAACTCAAAAATATGAATTTGCTATAGTCCCTTAACTCATAGGTTAAGCGTCCCAAATCAGTTAAAAAGGTTAAAAAAGGGCTGGGTCTAGGCATTGTATTCCTAAATGTGTTATACAGGCACAAGGCTCATGAGTGTATCAATATTCACCTCATTTTTATATTAATAAGAGGCTCGTACCAATGAAAACCTTAAATTTGAGATCAAAGTAAATTTTGTACCATTTAAGAAATTATAACTTCATCTTGATAATAATTATACAGATTTCTACCAATAGGTTTATGGCTATGCAATAAGTCCTAGCTAATCCCCCCTGTTCCAACAAAACCACTACTTGTCCTTAGAAAGACAGACCATTATTAACCACATTAGTCCCCAAGCTCAGGGAATAGGGGCACTGACTCTTCTTTAACTTCTTCAAGCTGATTAAGGCGCGTTGAGATTTTAGAAGAGGGGTTGGGGGGAAGAGTAAGTTGATAAGCCTCTGATGCTGTGTCTTCACTGAATCCAGATGGAATTCCAGGACATCAGCAGTTTGGGCAGGTCTGCTCAGTATGCTTGATGAGTAGATACACCAAGGCTCTGTATTCTGCAATATACAATTCTCAGAACAAGTTTTAGTATCAAGAAAAAAAAATTTCCCCACCCCCAGGGGGCTGACATTTTTTTTTAAAGATGTTGGTTCTGAAGACATTTGTTTCCCCGCTTGTTTAAAATTGGTTGTATTTACATTTCAGATTTTATCCTCTTAGCCTACTTCCTCCCACCACCCAGAAACCTCCTATCCCATCCTCCTCCTCATGCTTCTATGGGGCAGTGACCGCACCTACCCCCTCTCACTATCCCCTCCCCACCCTCACATCATTCCCCCCCCACTGTGTGTTCATTTTTTTTATGGGACCAAGAAACTCCTCTCCCACCTATGTCCGACAAGGCCATCCTCCCCTACATATACCTCTGGAGTCTTGGGTCCCTCCCTATGTGTTCCCAGGCTGGTGGTTTAGACCCTGGGGGGCTCTGGTTGTTTGGTATTGTTGCGTTCCACCTGGGGTCAATAACCCTTTCTGCTCCTTCCGTCCTCTCACTAAGGTCTCCATTGGGAAACCCCTGATCATATCAGTGGTTAATTGTGAACATTGTCCCCTGAGTGTGTTAGTCTTTGGCTGACCTCTAAGGAGACAGCTATATCATGTTCCTCACATTATGTACTTCCAGCCATCCACAACAGTGTTTAGCTTAGGTGGCTGTACATGGGGTGAATACCCAGGTGGAATGGTCTCCTGATGGCCCCTCCTTCAGTTTCTGTTCCATGTTTTGTTTCCCTATTTGCTCCCTTGAGCATTTTTGTTTCTTGTTCTAAGTAGAACTGAGGCATCCCCTCTTGGTCTTCCTTCTTCATGAGCTTCATGTGGTCTGTGGGTTGAGTCTTCACTAATCCAAGCTTTTGGGCTAACATCTGTGGAGATATGTTTGTGTAACTCTCTTCTTTTGGGGTTTTTGGAAGATTACTTTCTTGCTTTTTCTAGGTTGTAGTTTCCCTCCTTGTGTTGGAGTTTTCCACCAATTATTCTTTAAAGTGCTGGATTTGTGTTGAGATACTGTGTAAATTTGATTTGTCATGGAATATCTTGGTTTCTCCATCAATAATGATTGACAGTTTTGCTGGGTATAGTAGTCTGGGCTGGCATTTGTGTTCTCTTAGGGTCTGTATGATATCGGTCCAGGATCTTCTGGCTTTTATGGTCTCTGGTGAGAAGTCTGGTGTAATTCTTATAGGTCTGCATTTATACATTACTTTGCCTTTTTCCCTTACTACTTTTAGTATTTTTTCTTTCTCTTGTTCATTTGATGTTTTGACTATTAATTGGCGGGAAGTATTTCTTTTCTGGTCTAAACTATTTGGAGTTCTGTAAGCTTCTTGTATATTTATGGACATCTCTTTCTTTAGGTTAGGGAAGTTTTCCTCTATAATTTTGTTGAGGATATTTACTGGTCCTTTTAGTTGGGAGTCTTCCCCCTCATCTATACCTATTATCCTTAGGTTTGGCCTTCTCATTGTGTCTTGGATTTCTTGTATATTTTGGGTTAGTAGCTTTTTGTATTTTGCATTTTCTTTGACAGTTGTGTCAATGTTTTCCATGGTATCTTCTGCACATGAGATTCTCTCTTCCATCTCTTGTATTCTGTTGGTGATACTTGTGTCTATGACTCCTGATCGTTTTTTTAGGTTTTCTATCTCCAGGGCATTGTCCCTTTGTGATTTCTTTATTGTTTCTACTTCCATTTTTAGATCCTGCATGGTTCTGTTTAATTCCTTTTCCCGTTTGGCTGCATTTTCTTGCAATTCCTTAAGGGATTTTTGTGTTTCCTCTTTAAGGGTTTCTATCTGTCTACCAGTGCTCTCCTTAAGTTCTTTGAGAGCGATATTTATGTCTTTCTTAAAGCCTTCTATCATCATTATGAGAAGTGATTTTAATTCTGATTTCTGCTTTTCTGGTGTGATGGGGTGCTCAGCGCTTGCTATGATGGGGGAGCTGGGTTCTGATGATGCCATGTAACTTTGGTTTCTGTTGCTTATGTTCTTGCTCTTGCCTTTTGCCATCTGGTTAACTCTAGTGCTTCCTGTACTTGCTCTCTCTGACTGAAGCCTGTCTTTCTAGTTATCTAGCTTGTGTCTGATCTCCTAGGGTCCAGATGTCTCTGTGATCTTTTCCAGCTGTACTGATTATAGTGGTACATCTAGGATGCCTCAGGATATGGTGCCTCCAAGGTAGTAGTCCAGCTAGGTGTCTGCTGTTCTGGGTGCAGTGTCTCCTCTAGAATATCTCAGGATATGTTGTCTGAAGCTCTGAGTTCATTTGTTCCTCTGTGGCTCTGGATTGAGTGGACCTTCCAATATGTCTCAGGTGGAATCCGGAGTCCACACAACAGCAGACCTGGCAGAGGTCTGATCTAGTCCTCAGATCTGGGAATTAGTTTTTAAGACACTGTCCAAGTTAGAGTGCATGGGATCCCTGCTTCCTCTGGGTTCTTGGAGGTTGGGGACAGAGCTGCCACCCAAGATCTGCTCAGTGCTCTGGCCCAGACTGGAAGGAACCAGTGTTCCAGGCCGGGAGTGACTTCCTGGGTCCTTTTGGTTCCCAGTTACTCCCTGTTTAGGGCGGGCCCTGCTGTCTGCTTACCTAAGATACTGCCTGAGTTCGAGTGCCTGGGATCCCTGCTTCCTCTGGGTTCTTGGAGGTTGGGGACAGAGCTGCCACCCAAGATCTGCTCAGTGGTCTGGCCAAGACTGTGCCTTTCTATACAGCTATTAACTAGTAGGCCTCTGAGTTAACAGTCCTGTAATGGTATTTCAAGTGAGACTGTAAATTATCCAAAACAAAGTTAATAATAGTTTTAAAAATTACCTTTTTCTTATGTAGCAGGGGGAAACTTGGGGTAGCCACTAGAAAATCCCAGACTCCAGGGAAACAAGAGGCTCCCAGAACTAAACAGCAATGACTTTAGCAGAAATACCCAACAAAGTGGAGACAGAACTTGTAGAGTCCACCTCCATTAGATAGGTACACTCCACAGTTGAGGAATGAGATTATACACCAATCTCAAAAATTTTAACTGAGGAATGTTCTTGTCTAGAGGAAAGACAGGGACAAAAAATAGAACAGAGACAGAAGGAAAGGCCATTCAGAGACTGCCCCACCTAGAGATCCATCCCATCTGTAGAAACCAAACACCTACATTATTGCTGATGCCAAGAAGTATTTGCTATCAGGATCCTAGTATGGATGTCTCCTGAGAGGCTCTGCCAATATCTGACTAATACAAATGCAGATACTCATAGCCAACTATCACTCTGAGTCCAGGGACCCCAATGGAGAGCTAGGGGAAGGATTGAAGGAGCTAAAGGGGTTTTCAACACCATAAGAAACAATATCAACTAACTGGACCACCACAAGCTTCCAGGGACTAAAACACTAACCAAAGAGTAAAGGTGAAGGAAACATTGGCTCCAGGTACATATGTAGCCAAGGATGTCCTTATCTGACATCAATGGCAGGGGAAGCTTTTAATCCTGTAGAGGACTGATGGCCTACAGTAGCGGGAATGCGAGAGAGGTGAGGCAGAAGTGGGTGAGTGGGTGGAGGAGAACTCTCATAGAGGCAAAGGGGAAGGGGGTGAGGATGGGGGTTTGTAGAAAAGTAAACAGGAAGGGGGATATCATTTGAAATGTAAATGAATAACATGATTAATAAAAATAGTTAAAAACATTACCTTTCTCTTTAAGAATCAGTAGTTTCTTACATATAACATTCTGTTTGATTAGTCATAAACAAAGACTGACTTTACATCACAAGCAATTCTGATGATCTCAGCATTCTACAACCAGTATTTTAAATCTCATACTTGGTATCTAACCTTCTGGTATCTTGGATTTGAACTCCTATGAGTGAAAATGAGAGTTGTACATTACTTCTGTCAATTTTTGGAACTGTTTATTTACTGTTTTGGTTGTAAGTTACTGATACTTGCATTTAAAAAACCATTTTATACAAAAGCTCATTAACTTAGCATTTCATTTCTATTTTCATTCAGTCTTTAAATACTTTCATTATCTCTTATTGCTGATCATTTTTTTTATTATTTGTTGATATTTACCTTAAAATTATCATAAATTAGGTCACTTGTATTATCTGACATTATTTTTAACATTTTTATTTTATGCTTATTAAATGTTTGTAGTATGACAATTTCATGCTATGTTCATTTCTTCTCTCCTGTCTCTATATAGTATCTAACATTCAAAACCAGTGGCTATCTTCCTCTCCCCCAAAACAGACACATTGCCAACATTCAACAACTTTCCTTGGCTAATATCCATAGATGAAACATGTCAGGGAATTATTCTTAATCACTGGTGGATCCTGTCCACAGTCAACTGCCTGACTAAACTGTAAGTATAACTAAAGCCATGAGAAAATGAACTGATAATTTATGCTATTATGGTTGGCTTTATTATTATTATTTACTGTTAGTACATTATATTTGTAACTATTTAAGTGATCAATTTTCTTTAAAACTCTTGTATTAAAAATTGTTGAATTCTTAAAAGTCAAATATTGTTCATAAGCTGAAATTTTCTGCTGTATATGAAGAGTTGTATTGTTATCTAAAGACTTTACTAATTTAGTTTTATTAATAGCTAATAAACATTTTCCATTTAATGTTATTTTTCATCTTTCTATTTCATTAGGAAATATTTGACCTCTAACATTTCAAAGTAATTAACAAGGATGGAATTTTACGTGAAGATAAAATCTGCCTTCATCCCAGTATTAATCCAAGAGATGGAAAATATTCAGTTAAAGAAATTATAGGAGTGATTCGTTTGCCAGTCCCCAATTAGGGGCAAAGAAATTTTACTTTCTCAATCTTACAATATCTTTAGGAAAACCTGTTTTAAGTGCCTGTACAGACATTGCAGAGTATACCAATATCAAAGTAAGTCAATGTATTCATTGTTCTGTATCATGTGGTTCAAATGATTACTATTTTAGTAGTAAAATTAATAGTAAAACATAGAAAGTTTATAAAACTATGTAAAAAATTGAAACTATATAATATCAGATTATAAGAGTAAATAATGAGTTGAAAACTAACCTATATTAAATGTAATATGCATTTGTGTAAATTTAAGCATGCATGGCAAATAAAAATAAAATAATTTGATGAAGAAAAACATAATATTTAAAGACTGTCTAAATGTGAATTTTTAAACATTGGATATTATACATTTAGAAAATTATTTATTCCTTTTTAAATAGCAACATCAGCATGCCTTCTCCTCCCAGTACTCCCTTACATAGTCACTCCTCCTATTCCTCATCTCTTTTTCCTTTGAGAAGGTGGAGCCCCCCCTTGCATATCACATCCCCATCCTGCACATCAAGTCATTACAGGATTAAGTACATATCTTCCACTGAGGCCAGATAAGGTTGCTCAGTTTGGGGAAACAGGATTCAGAGAAGCACCAGATTTAGGGACAGCTCCATGTCCAATTGTTAGAGAACACACATGAAGACCAAGCTGCACATCTGCTACATATGTGCATGGGGCCTAGATTCAGACCATATTCTGTCTTTGGGTGGTTGTGGTTCACTCTTGAGGGAGCCTCCAAGTGTCCAGGTTAGTTGATTTTGTTGGTCTTTTAATGGAGTTCATGTCCTATTTGAGTCCCCCAGTCAATTCCCACAACTCTTTCAGAAGATTTCCTGAGCTCCATTTAATGTTTGGCTGTGGGTTTCTGTATCTGTTTCTGTTAGCTACTGGGTGGAGCCTCTCAAAGAAGAGTGATGCTAAGTTTCTGTCTGTAAGTGTAACAGTATCATTAATAGTGTCAAGAATTGGTTCTTACTGATGAGATTGGTCTTAGTTTTGGGCAGTTGTTGGTTGGCTATTCTCTTTACCTCTGCTCGATCATGTCCCTGAACATCTTGTAGACCAGTTACATTTTGGGTCAAAGGTTCTGTGGGTGGTTTCCTGTCCTTAACCTTCCACTGGGAATCCTGCCTATGTGTAGAAGGTGGCCACTCCAGGCTCCATATTTGCAGCTGCTAGAAGTCTCTGCTAGAGTTATCTTCATAGACTTCCTGGTAACTTTCCAACCTAGGTCTCTAGAACATCTTGGAGATACCCTCGTGCCTCTGCCCACCACTGATTTCCAGTCAATCTTCTGGCCATCTTTCCCTGGCTCTCCTCACTCCTGATTCTCCTCTTCATCACCCATCTTGCCTCCTACCTAGTTTCCTCCATTCATCCTTTTTCAAAATCTAATTTATTTTTTATTCTGAGAAAGATGCAAGCATCATCCCTTTGGCTCTACTTGTTATTTGGCTTCTTTGGGTATGTGTATTGTAACATGATTATTCTGTACTTTATGGTTAATATCTACTGATAAGTGAGTATATAACCATGCATGTCCTTTTGGGTCTGGGTTACATAACTCAGGATAACATTTTCTAGTTTATCCATTTGCTGACAAAACTCTTGATGTTCATGTTTTTAATATATGAGTATTATTCCATTGTGCAAATGAACCACATTTTTTTCTTTATTGGATATTTTTTTAATTTACATTTTCAGGCCTCCCTTCTGGAAACCCTCTATCACATGCCCTCCCCCTTCCTCTACTAGGGTGCTCATGAATCCACCAATCCACAAACTCCCATGTTCCCACCCTGGCATTCCCCTGCAGTGGGGCATTGAACCCTCACAGAAACAAAGGCTATTGTCCAACAAGGCAATCCTCTACCACATATATGGCTAGAGCCATGGTTTCCTTCATGTTGTACCCTGTGGGTGGTGGTCCAGTCCCAGGGAGCACCAGGGGGTCTGGCCAGTTGACACTGTTGCTCCCCCAACAGGGCTGCAAACCTCCTCAGATCCTTCAGTTCCATCTCCAATTCCTCCATTCAGGACCCTGATTCCAATCCAATGGGTGGCTTTGTATTTGTCAGGCTCTGACAGAACCTCTCTGGAGACAGCCATATGGGCTCTGGTCAGCAAGCACTTCCTGGCGTCCACAATAGCATCCGGGTTTGGTGACTGTAAATGGGATGGATCTCCAGGTGAATCAGTCACTGATGACCTTTTCTTCAGTCTCTGCTCCACACTTTGTCTCCCTATTTCTTCCCATGAGTATTTTGTTTCCCCTTCTAAGAAACAATGAAACATCCACAGTTTTGTCTTTCTTCTTCAGCTTCATGTGGTCTGTGAATTATATCTGGGGTATTTTGAGCTTTTGGACTAATATCCGCTTATCAATGAGTGCATACCA
This sequence comes from Arvicanthis niloticus, assembly GCF_011762505.2. Taxonomy (NCBI): domain Eukaryota; kingdom Metazoa; phylum Chordata; class Mammalia; order Rodentia; family Muridae; genus Arvicanthis; species Arvicanthis niloticus. The sequence goes on along the minus strand of NW_023045554.1, from coordinate 6,559 downwards.
TGTGTGTTCTTTTGTGATTGAGTTACCTTACTCAGGATAATATTTTCTAGTTCCATTCATTTACCTATGAATTTCTCAAATTCATTATTATTAATAGCTGAGTAACACTCCATTGTGTAAATATACTACATTTTCTGTATCCATTTTTGTTGAAGGACATTTGGGTTCTTTCCAGCTGCTGGCTATTATAAATAAGGCTGCTATGAACATAGTGGAGCATGTGTCCTTATTACGTGTTGGAGCATCTTTTGGATATATGCCCATGAGTGGTATAGCTGGGTCCTTGGGTAATGCTATGTCCAATTTTCAGAGGCATCTCAGACTGTTTCCAGAATGGCTGTACTAGTTTGCAATCCCACCAGCAATGAAGAAATGTTCCTCTTTCTCCTTGCTAGCATCTACTATCACTTGAGTCTTTTAATTTAGTCATTCTCAGGGTCATTTTTTTTAAATGTTTATTAGATATTTTATTTACATGTCAGATGGCATCCCCTATCCCCATTCCCCCCCCCATTAGGAAACCCCTATCCCACGCCCCCTTTTCCTTTTTGCATTTATACATTTTTTTTTAAAAATGTTAATCATAGGCTTTATAAATTTGGAATTGCTCAATCAGAGGTGTAACCCACTACCCAACCTAGATATAACAACTATCTTTGACTGGTGGAGATACATGAATATCTGCCTCCCTGTCTCCCCCCTCTTTCTCTCTTTCATCACCTAGCTTCTCCTCTCCTTCTTCTTCTCCTCTTCTTACTCCTTTTCTTCCTCTCAGTACTCCTCCTACCTTAGGTCCTCCTACACATCACCCTTCCTGTTAAAATGAAACTTTTCTCTCAAAATACAATTAGAGCATAATTATGCCTATTTGTACCAGTGAGGTACAGGACAGTCCTAATACCCAGTCCATCCTTTTGGTTGACTAACCAGCTCCTCTGTCATCTATTCTAACAAGAACATTTAGTTCTGAACCTGGCTTTAGGATGAATGTCAGCTGATGACCATCCACTCAAATCTTTTCTCTTAAGGTCAATAGCTGTAAGTTTTTAACCCCATCAGAAATCCAGAATGACTGAGTTAACTATAATTGTGGGAAGCACAAATCATAGTTTCTAAAACTTACCCAATTTATAGAGACCTCTGACAACCTGGACACTCGCTCTACTTCAAAACGTTGGAGCATCTGTTCTTCTGCCTTCTGGCCCAGGATCTTCTGACAGACCTTAGTGCTGCAGAATTATTAAGGGCTGATTACTCTGTCTAGGCAGATATAATAGGTCGACTATTCTGCAAGTGTGTCCTTTTCTGGACAGTAATTTGTCTGTAGAAGGAAAGTGGCAATTCTTGCCTAGTGGCTGTCTCACCACTGGAGTAACTGGAGTAACTCCAAGGATGCTCAATTTCTTCTTAGAATTCAATATAGGAAGCTGTCTGGAGCAGACAGGTCTCTAATGAAAATGAACATTAATACTGAAATGTTTGTTATGTCAATTCTAAGGATTTCTGATGTTTTGAAAACCAGCTATCCATGTAAGGTAATCTGGACTGTTGCCTGTTAACTCCACTCAGCTATTTCTAAATAAAACATAGAGAACACCCTTATAATAAACTCCAAGTCATGAATTTGCTATAGTCCCTTAACTCACAGGCTGACCATCTCAAATCAGTTAAAAATGTTAAAGAAGGACTGTGTCTAAGCTTTGTATTCCTAAATGTGTTATACTGGTACAATGCCTATGAGAGTAACAATATTCATCTCACTCTTATATCAATAAGAAGCTCATGCCAATGAAAACCTTAAAATTTGATATTAATTATACAGATTTCTACTAATAGGTATGGCTATGCAATAAACCCTAGCTAATCCTCTCTATTCCGACAAAACCACTACTTTTCCCTAGAGAGACAGCCCAACATTTACCACCTTACTCCCCAAGCCCAGGGAATAGGGGCTCTGACTCATCATTAGCTTCTTCAAGCTGATTATGGGTGTTGAGATATTAGAAGAGGAGTGGGGGGGGGGAGCAAATTGACAAGCCTCTGATGCTGTGTCTTCACTGCCTCCAGATGGAATTCCCGGACCTCAGAGGTTTGAGCAGGTCTGCCCAGCTTGCTTGTTGAGTAGATACACCAAGGCTGATCATTCTGCAATATACAATTCTCAAAACAAATTTAGTGTCAAGATAGTTTTTTTTAAAAGAGGGCTGACATTTATTAAGAATGTTGGTTTCTAACCGCTTTTCTATTTTTTCCCCTCTTTTATTAGATATAATATTTACATTTCAAATTTTATCCCCTTACCATATTCCCCCACCACCCAGGAACCCCTTATCCCATCCCCCTCCTCCTAATTCTATGAAGGTGTTTATCCACCTACCCCCAGCCTCCCTCCCCACCCTCAGATTCCCCCCCTCCTCAGTGCTCAGCCTTCAGGGTACCATTGACCTTGTCTCCCACCTATGCCCAACAAAGCCATCCTCCCCTACATATACTGCTGGAGTCATGTGTCTCTCTATATGTGCTCCTAGGCTGGTGGTTTAGACCCTGGGGAGCTCTGGCTGGGTGGTATTGTTGCTCTCCTCACGGGGCCACCAGCCCTTAAGGTTCCTTCAATTTACTCTCTAATTCCTCCATTGGGAACCTTTGATCAGATTAATGGATAGCTGTGGGTATCTGTCTCTGGGTATGTCCGACTCTGAGAGACCTCTAAGGAGACAGCCTTATCAGGCTGCTGTCAGCTTTCCCATCCTGATATCCCTATCAGTGTCTATTTTTGGTGACTGCCCATGGAATGAATACCCAGATGAAATGGTCTCCCTACAACCCCCCCTTCAGATTCTGACCCACACTTTGTGTCCATATTTGCTCCCTTGGGTATTTAGTTACTCCTTCTAAGAAAGACCTAGGCATCCTCACTTGTTCTTCTTCTTCATGAGCTTCATGTCGTCTGGTAGTTGAATCTTTGTTGTTTCAAATTTTTGGGCTAATCTCCGCTTATCAGTGAGTAAATACCATGTGTGTTCTTTTGTGATTGGGTTACCTCACTCAGGATGATATTTCCTAGTTTCCATCCATTTACCTAAGAATTTCTTGAATTCATTATTTTAATAGCTGCGTAATATTCCATTGTGTAAATGTACATTCCTCTGTTGAAGGGCATCTGGGTTCTTTCCAGCTTCTGGCTATTATAAATAGGGCTGCTATGAACATAGTGGAGCATATGTCTTTGTTATATGTTGGGGCATTTTCTGGGTATATGCCCAGAAGTGGTATAGCTGGGTCCTCAGGTAGTGCTATGTCCAATTTTCTGAGGAACCACCAGACTGATTTCCTGAGTGGTTGTACCAGCTTGCAACCCCACCAACAATGCAGGGGTGTTCCTCTTTCGTCACATCCTCGCCAGCATCTACTATCACCTGAGTTTTTGATCTTAGCCATTCTGACTGGTGTGAGGTGGTATCTCAGGGTTGTTTTGATTTGCATTTCCCTGATGACTAAGGATGTTGAACATTTCTTAAGGTGCTTCTCGGCCATTCGAGTTTCCTCAGTTGAGAATTCTTTATTTAGCTGTGTACCCCATTATTTAATGGGGTTATTTTGTTGTTTGGCGTCTAATTTCTTGAGTTCTTTGTATATATTCGATATTAGCCCTCTATCAGATGTAGGATTGGTAATGATCTTTTCCCAATTTGTTGGTTGCCATTTTGTCTTGTTGACAGTGTCCTTTGCCTTACAGAAGCTTTGCATTTGATGAGGTCCCATTTGTCGATTCTTGATCTTAGAGCATAAGCCATTGGTGTTCTGTTCAGGAACTTTTTCCCCTGTACCTAGGTATTCGAGAGTCTTCGCCCAACTTCTCTTCTAATAGTTTCAGTGTACCTGGTTTATGTGAAGTTCCTTTATCCACTTGGAGTTGAGTTTTGTGCAAGGGGATAAGAATGGATTAATTTGCATTCTTCTACATGTTGACCTCCAGTTGAGCCAGCACCACTTGTTGAAAATGCTGTCCTTTTTCCACTGGATGAATTTAGCTCCCTTGTCAAAGATCAAGTGACCATAGGTGTGTGGGTTCATTTCTGGGTCTTCAATTCTATTCCATTGATCGTCCTGTCTGTCTCTGTACCAATACCAAGCAGTTTTTATCACTACTGCTCTGTAGTACAGTTTGAGGTCCAAAATGGAGATTCCCCCAGAGGTTCTTTATTGTTGAGAATAGTTCTTGCTATCCTAGGTTTTTTGTTATTCCAAATGAATTTGTAAATTGCTCTTTTTATCTCTATGAAGAATTGATTTGGAATTTTGATAAGTATTGCATTGAATCTGTAGATTGCTTTTGGCAGGATGGCCATTTTTACTAAATTAATCCTGCCAATCCAGGAGCATGGGAGATCTTTCCATCTTCTGAGATCTTCTTCAATTTCTTTCTTCAGAGACTTGAAGTTCTTGTCATACAGATCTTTCACTTGTTTTGTTAGATTCACTCCAAGAAAATTTATTTTATTCATGGCTATTGTGAAGGGTGTTGTTTCCCTGATTTTTTTCTCTGCCTGTTTATCCTTTGAATAGAGGAAGGTACTGATTTGTTTGAGTTGATTTATATCCAGCCACATTGCTAAAGTTGTTTATCAGGTTTAGGAGTTCTCTGGTGGAAGTTTTAGGTTCACTTAAGTATACTATCATATCATCGCAAATAGTGAAATTTGACTTCTCTTTCCTATCTGTATCCCTTTGACTTCCTTTGTTGTCTAATTGCTCTAGCTAAGACTTCTAGTACTATATTGAATAGGTAAGGTGAGAGTGGGCAGCCTTGCCTAGGCCTGATTTTAGGGATTGCTTCAAGTTTCTCTCCATTTAGTTTAATGTTGGCTACTGGTTGCTGTATATTGCTTTACTATGTTTAGATATGGGCCTTGAATCCTGATCTTTCCAAGACTTTTAACATGAAGGGATGTTGAATTTTGTTAAATGCTTCTCAGCATCTAGTGAGATGACCATGTGGTTTTTCTCTTTGAGTTTATTTATGTAGGGATTACATTAGATTGATTTCCGAATATTGAACCATCCCGCATTCCGGATAAAGCCTATTTGATCTTGATGGATATTGTTTTGATGTGTTGTTGGATTCGGTTTCGAGAATTTTATTGAGTTTTGCATCAATATTCATAAGAGAGATTGGTCTGTAGTTCTCTTTCTTTGTTGGTTCTTTCTGTGGTTTAGGTATGAGTGTAATGGTAGCTTCATAGAGTGTATTGGGTAGTGTTCCTTCTGTTCTATTGATGGAATAGCTTGAAAATAATTGGTATTAGGTCTTCCTTGAAGGTCTGAAAGAATTCTGCACTGAAACCATCTGGCCCCGGACATTTTTTGGTGGGAAGATTTTAATGACTGTGCTATTTCTTTAGGTGTTATGGGACTGTTTAGATGGTTATCTGCTCCTCGTTTAACTTTGGTAATTGGATCTATCTAGAAAATTGTTCATTTCCTCCAGATTTTCCAATTCTGTTGAGTATAGGCCTTTGTAGTAGGATCTGATAATTTTTAATTCCTCTGTTTCTGTTGTTATGTCTCCCTTTTCAGTTCTGATTTTATTAATTTGAATGCTGTCTCTGGCCCTTTGGTTATTCTGTCTAAGGGTTTGTCTATCTTGTTGATTTTTCTCAAAGATCCAGCTCCGTTTTCTGATATTTTATATAGTTCTTTTGTTTTGACTTGGTTGATTCAGCCCTGAGTTTGATTATTTCCTGCCATCTACTCCTCTTGGGTATACTAGCTTCTTTTTGTTCTAATGCTTCAGGTTTTGCTGTCAAGTTGTTAATGTATGCTCTTTCCACTTTCTTTTTGTGAGCACTTAGAGCTATGATTTTTCCTCTTAGTACTGCTTTCATGAGTCCCACAATTTGATATGATGTGTCCTCATTTTCTTTTCTTTTTCTATTAGATCTTTATTTTACCTTCAGCTACATGACTAAAGCTTTCCCCATTCCCCCCCCCATTAGAAAACCCTATCCTCATGCCCCTTTTCCTTTTTGCATTTATACATTTTTTTAAAGAAAGTGTAATCATAGGCTCTATAAGTTTGGTATTGTCAATCATGGTGAACCCACTACCAAACAATAGATATATCAACCTATCTTTGACTGGTGGAGATACATGAGTCATTGCTTCCCTGTCTCACCCCTCTATCTCTCTTTCATCAACGCGCTTCTACTCTCCTTCTTTCTTCCTCTTCTTATCCTTTCGTCCTCTCAGTACTCCTCCCCACCTTAGCCCTCCTACACATCACCCTTCCTGTTAGAAGGAAATTTTCTCTCAAAATACAATCAGAGCATAATTATGCCTATTGTTACCAGTGAAGTACAGGATAGTCCTAATACCCAGTCCATCCTTTTGTGGACGAACCAGCACTCTTGTCATCATCCTAACTAAAAAACTAGTTCTGAAACCTGGCTTTTCCTTGGCTTTAGGATGAATGTCAGCGTGATGACCTACAATCAGATCTTTTCTCTCAAAGTAAATAGCTATAAGTTTCAACCCCATCAGAAATCCAGAATGGACTGAG
>NW_023045553.1:0-26384 GCF_011762505.2 Arvicanthis niloticus | reverse complement strand
TTGTTGTGTCACATTCCTTAAATTCATGGAGACAACATGAGCTCTGAAAATTTTGATTTATAAATGTTATCTTGTAATACAAATTAACATCTCATAATAGAAGAGAAATATTATGACACTATAACACACTAAAATTCATATGAATGTGGCATGTGCCTCTCAAAATATTGTTGTGCAGTGGATTGATAGCCAGATCACATGTTTTTCTTTCCTTACATAGCTGAATGCATGCGTATTTTTACTTAAAAGGAAGCACTTTATAGCTTCCCTTTGGCATGTCTGCATTCTCTTAGTCTTTGGAGAAAATTTTAAGTAAAACTAGGGTCACCTGAAAACAAGCACTGTTATACTGTGACCGTCAATCAATTCATCAAGATGTCTAGTAAGTGATGAATGTATAGGTAGCAATACATGTTGACGACTTTGGTGGGTAGAGAGCGCTGCTGCATGTCCTGGCAGATGGAGATAGTGAAGAGCTCCATACTTGGGAGACCCTTCCTCAAGTCTCAAGAAATCACGACCACCCTAAAATCACAAGAAACCATACCTGGATGCAATCAGCAGAGGTTTATTAGGGAAAGAGCTGGCAGCCAGCGGTCTGACCAGGTACTCACGCTGGAGTCAAGGTCTGACCCCACGGCCAGTCCTTGGAGGGTTTTAAAGGGAAAAACCACAAGCCAGGGGAGTGAGAAGGGGGTGAGGGGTTGTCAAGGATACAAAACATGAAAACAGTGGAACAATTCAGAGGTACTCACCCTAAATGATTAGTGTCATGTGGAAATCGCCCTGCATTCTTCTCAAAAATGTGGTTTTTACCATGCCATTGTGCCCTATCCTGCCATTTCAGATTACTATCTTTACTTTTTCCGGCTATAGCCCCACATAGGTGGCAGCGTCTTTATCTGTAGTCAGGAATGTCTTCCTGCCTTGAGCCTCTCCTACCCATAGATGGGAGAGGCTTGAGGAATGTCTACACTTTTCCTGCTCAGGTCTAAGGCGAAAAATCTACACATATTTCATAAAATGGCCTTTATAATTTTTCACTCTACAATAGAAATGGATATTTCAACCAACCACACAGCACAGCACAAATTTAAATGATAAGAGTAATTAATTTATGAATATGCCATTGAATACTTTTGAAGACAAATGACAAAAACTTTGGAAAATTAAACCATGGGTATGGATGAACTACTGTATAGGTAACCTGGAAAGGAGACCAGAGATGTTCTCATCTTAACCCTGAAGTTTGTCAGTATGATAAAATGACTGGAGACTTGACCTCAGCATCCAACTAGACTTGCTGTAGCCATAAGGCTCCTACCAGAGGGAAGCTTATATGAGGATAGCAACTGGGGTCAGGATTAAAGGAAGGTGCAAGAAGTCACGTAGTAGTCAGAGGGGAGAACTATTACAGAGTTGGCTTTGAGATGATGGAAGGGCTCCAGTTGAGAGAAAAAATGATAAAAAAAACTACTTTAAAATATTTTCTTATTTATTATATCTGATCATGGTATCCCTTCCTCATCTCCTATTAGATCCTATCCTTCCATCTGGACACCATCTAACTCCATGCCTTCTTTCTTTCTCTAGTTAGAAAACAAACAGGCAATGACAAACCAAACAAAGAAAAAGCATGAAAGCCATGTACACGCACACACACACACACACACACAACACACACACGAGAGAGAGAGAGAGAGAGAGGAGAGAGAGAGAGAAAGAGAGAGAGAACAATAAAAACACAGATTTAGAAATCAAACTTGACAAGCAAAAGAGGCAAGCAAAGTAAAAAATGCCCAAACAAAGCGTGATGAGACAAAACCAAAAATCTCAAAAAAAAAAAAAAAAAAAAAAAAAAAAAAAAAGCCACTGAGTTCATTTTTCATTTTGTGTTGCCCATGTACTTCTGGGCACAAGGCCTGCCTTTAATTAGGTTTGTGTACCCAGTGAGAATCCATTGAAGAAAACCCATTTTTCCTCTGGGAGTGGTTGACAGTTGGTGATACCTTATGGCTTAGGAGGAATGGGGTCTTCTGTCTACTTCTTTTCTCATTATGGGACCTCATCTACCCTGGACTTATGCAGTCCCTATGCGTGCTGGCACAGTCTCTCTAAGCGCATATGTGTCAGCCCGGTTGTATCTGAAAAATCTTGTTTCCTTGTAGTCTTCCATTACCACTGGCTCTTACAATCCTTCCCCATTGTCTTCTGCAGAGCTAGGATATATTCTTGAAACTAGGAAGGAAAAAAAATGTATCCTCTAGACTTCCTCAAAGAACTCAGATTAATAGACATACCTTAGGCTTTTGAGATCATTATATCACATATATGTGTGTGTCGCTTAAATAAATTACATAGAAGAGTGGTTCTCAACCTTCCTCATACTGTGACCCTTTAATAAGTTAATTCTTCATGTTGTGGTGACTCCCGATCATAAAATAATTTGGTTGCTACTTCATAGTAATTTTTCCAGTCTTTTCAATCATAATGTAAGTATCAGATATTCAGGATATGTGATATGTGACTCCCAAAGTGGTCATAGCCCACAGGTTGAGAACCATTGATAACACATGGTAAAATAATGTAGATAGTATGATGTGTATATCATGTTTTTTTTTTTTTTTATAAAATGGTGTTTTTGTAAGATGTTAAACTTTGACATTTTGTTTTTTGTTTTTTCATAAGAGGAAACCAGCATTGCTTATGAGAAAAATGGAAACACAGTTTCTAAGGGTGAGGTAGAATGGAGCTGAGCATAATGCAAAGTGCGCTACCAGGGTTAAAATTAGAAGATTGTTTAACACGAACCCCAAGATAATAACTTTAGAAACTCTGAAGATACAAGAATGGCTTGAAATTATTCCAAGAGCTGACTAATAACATTTGCAAGAAATATGATATAAAATTTAATTTCTAAATACAGATAGATCATTAAATTATTACTGAAAGATATTTTAAATTAAAAACAAACTGCCGTAATACATTTTCAATCTCTCAATAAGAAACATAATCTTACAGATGATGAAATGGAAGATGGGCATTAGGGTAAAGTTACATGTCTGACAGGAGCATAGCCTGTATTTAAACACAGGGAATTTGGTTTCAGTGTTCATGCTACAAAACTTTCATTCTGGAACAGTGTGGATGGATCAAAATAGACATGCAGGCAACAGAAAATTATTGACCCAATTAGTAACAAAAAAGAAACATCCCATCTTAAAAATGTTATAATGTATAAACTGCAATATTGTTTTTTAAAACATGCCTTTGGAAACAAAACCATGTGAGACACAGAAGATTTGAGCTTGCTGTAGTGGTGCTTGCTGTAATTATAGCAATGAGAGACAGGAGAATCGCCGCAAGTTTGAGGGCAGTGATGGCTACATAAAGAGAGAGACCTTGTCTGAAAACTGGACACAAACTGGAGTTATCTAAAGGAGGGAATCTCATTTGAGAAAATACTGCCATAAAATACAGCTGTAGGGCATTTTCTCAATTAGTGAATAATGTGGGAGCTTGTTGCCCCGCCTGTTGTGGGTAGTGTTATTTCTGTGATCTTGGTCCTTCCTTCTATAAGAAAGCAGGCTGAGCAAGCCATGATGAGCAAGCCAGGAAGTAGCACTCCTCCACGGTATCTGCATCAGCTCCTGCTTCTAGGTTTTGCACTATTTAAGTTCCTGTCTGACTTACTTAAATGAGGAACAATGATGTGGAAAGTAAGCCAAATAAAAAGTTTTTCTTCACAAGTTATTTTGGTCATGGTGTTTTATCACAGCAATACTAACCCTAACTAGGGCACCTTTGGTTGTTTAGAAAACTCAAATTACATAATTATTGTTTCGTTTTTTTTCTGTGAAGTGATACCAAATTTTAAACTTAAAGTGCTAAAATATATTCAGATGCTTTCATTTTAGTTTGAACATATAATTTTTAATCGAATATAGGGTGAAATGTCAAATAATTATTAGAGTGAGACTATGTGCTCAAAATTATCAGTGGAAGGGCAAAAGTAGATTTTAAGGTTTTTAACGAGTAACAAAAAGTTTATTTTCTAAATTAACTTGGTCAACATGTAGTTTACAAATCACAAAAGTCTTCTTTACTGAACACAGCTTTGATTCTACTATATCCTTAACTATGTAGCCATCACCACCTTATAAATTTAGATTATTTTCATAACTGCAAAGATAAAAAGAATTCCCAGTAGGCATTCTATTCATTCTTCTGTTAGAATCATCTTTTCTCCTTCTCTCTGCCTCTTCTAGGCATTTGATATGAGTGGCATAATCGGTCTGTGGCCTTTGGTACTAACTTCTGTCTGTCATCCACTGTGGGCATCTCCATCTTCTACACATCAGGTCATGGATCTTTTCTTACATTCTTTTTAAATATGTTTTTAAATTTTATTTAATTTTTTTATTAATTATTTTGTTTACATTTCAAATGTTGACCCCCTTCCAAGTCTCACCTCTTTGAATCTTCTAACCATTCCCCTCCCCATTTGCCTCTAAGAGGATGCTCTCCCACTCACTCACCCACTCCTGCTTCACTCCTTTGACATTCTTCTTCTCCGAGGCATCAAAGAACCAAGCGCCTCACCTCCCACTGATGCCCCATAAGACAGTCCTCTGCTACATGTTTATCATGAGTCACAGACCAGACCATGTATACTCTTTGGTTGATGGTTTAGTCCCTGGGAGCACTGGGGTTCCCGTTAGTTGATACTGTGGTTCTTCCTGTGAGGTTGCAATCCCCTTCAGCTCCTTCAGTCCTTCCCCTAACTTCTCCATTGGGGTCCCCAGGCTCAGTCCAATGGTTGTCTGTGAGTATCTGCATTTGTCTTAGATGCTGGCAGAGCCTCACAGCTATTCCAGGCTCCTGTCTGCAAGCACATCTTGGCATCAGCAATAGTGTCAGGGTTTGGTCTCTGCAGATGGGATGGATCCCACCATGGGGCTGTCTCTGGATGGTTTTTCCTTCAGTCTGTTCCATTTTTGTCCCTGCATTTCTTTAGGCAGGAGCAATTTTGGGTTAAAGATTTTGAAATGGGTGGTGGCCCCATCCCTCCACTGGGGCCTGTTCATATCTATTGGAGGTGGTCTCTAGGAGTTATATCTCTCCCCTTTGTTGGGTATTTCAGCTATTGTCTTCCCTGTTGGATTCTGGAATGCTCTCACTTTCCTGGAGTCTTGGACTTTCTAGTAGTTCCCCATGTTCCCTGCTCCCCACTGCTACATAATGCTATTCATTCTCCTGGCCCTCTGGACTTCTCTCCTGTCTCATCCTATTCCTGATCCTGCCCCCTTTCCCTTCCCCTCCCTTCTCCCATCCAAGTCCATCCCTCTCTCTGCATTCTGTGATTATTTTGTTCCCCCTTCTAAGTGGGACTGAGGCATCCATACTTTAGCATTCCTTCTTGTCAGACTTCATATAGTCTGTGAGTTGTATCATGGGTATTCTAAAATTTGGTCTCATATCCACTTATCAGTGAATACATACCATATATGTCCTTTGAGGTCTTGGTTACTTAGAATGATATTTTCTAGTTTCATTAATTTGGCTGCAAAATTCATGAAGTCCTCATTTTTATATCTGAGTAGTATTCCATTGTGTAAATGTATCACATTTTCTGTACCCATTCTTTTGTTGAGGGGCATCTGGGTTGTTTTTAGCTTCTTTCTATTATCAGTAATGCTGCTATGAAGGTAGTGGAGCACTTGTCCTTCTTGTAGGTGGAGCATCTTTTGGGTATATAGCTGGGTTTTCAGGAAGAACTATTTCAAAATTTCAGAGAAACTGCCAGATTTTTTTCCAAAGTGGTTGAACCAGCTTTCAATCTCACTAACAATGGAGAAGTGTTACCCTTTTCCCACATCCTCACCAGCATCTGCTATAACCTGGGTTTTTGATCTTAGCCATTCTGACTGGTGTGAGGTGAAATCTCAGGGTTGTTTTGATTTGCATTTCCCTGATGAGTAATGATGTTGAAAATTTCTTTAGGTGCTTCCCAGCCATTTGGGATTCCTCAGTTGAGAATTCTTTGTTTAGTTCTATACCCCATTTTTAAATTGGGTTATTTGTTTTTCTGAAGTCTAACTTTGGCTTTCTTGTCCTAGCACAATGCCCTAAAAGTTTATTTACATTTAATAAATGGCATCCTTGCCATCACTTTGGAGGTTATATAGTACTCCATATGTTTATATATTATATTTGTGTATCTACAAATCTATTGATGGATATTTAAGAAGATTCTGAAGTTTGGCTGCTGTGAATATTGAAGTAATTAATATGAGAGTTAATATAGGGATCTCTGTTCAATCTATTGATTTTATTCTCATTGGGGATTAATAGTGGAGTTTTTGGAATTTGCTGGGTATTCTTATCAAAACTGATTGGTTATAAATGCAGTCATGGATAACCTGTTTGCTTACTTGCCTATGTAGCTGTTTTCACAGTGTCATGTTGTTTTGATTGCCACAGTTTTGCAATATATTTTGAAAGTAGAAAGAATGGCATTTTTTATGGCTCAAGATTGTATTTACTAGTCAAGGTCTTTGTGATTCTCTTTGGGTTTCATAATAGATTTTCAAGTTCTTTGAAAAATAACTATAGAACCTTGACAAAGTGTTACATAGAATCCATAAATCACTTAGTTTAAGTTAAGCAATTTTACTAATTTTTCCTTGTCATGAACACAAAATACCTTTTCTCTTTATTTATTTCTTCCCCAGTTTTTTCATCAATAGTTCATGGTGGTCAGCATATACACATTATACTTTCTTAGAAATTTTTTTAAAAATATGAAACACTTCAACAATTTGTATATTATCCTTGGGCCATGGCCACTTTTATGACATATGTCAGCAGAATGATATATACAATTGACTTTTATTACCAATTTTAAAGTTTTTTTATTTTAGCTACAAATCTCTTATTAAATATATGCTTTCCTATCCTTTATTGTTTACTTATCATATGCTTTAATGTTTTGATTTTTGTAAAATTATATTCATTTTTTCATCTGTTATTTATATTTCAATGTGATATATAAATAAAGATTATTAGTGTGGAGTTATAAAAATTTAGAACTAAGTTTTCTTTTTAAAAAGTTTTAAAAAGTTTTTTTAATTTAAACTAAAGATACAGTTTCAGTTGTTTGCATGTGACAACTTGATAACATTTATTGAAAGTCAGTTCTTTTGTCATAGAATTTATTTATCTTGATTTAGTTCTCTTCACTTAGTGAGTACCCAAGGATTGGAGTGCAAAGCTTATAGTTTTTGTTTCATTTACATCTTAGTAATTTTAAGGATCAATTAAATATATACCAAGGATGTTAGTAAATCTCTCTGACTGTGTCAGGTGGTCCTCTATGAGTTTAGTGGTATGTGTCATACGTCCAACAATTGTCTACAAGTGTGTCAGTCTTTACTTCCTGTGGAGATTCCTATAATCAGCTAGAGGTGAGAGAAAAGGACGTTTTGATCTATCTTTGACATGTACCTAGCTTTGCCCATATACTTGCATACTATATCTCCAAGTCCTTGTATAATTACACTTATTAGTGGTTTGTTGTGCTGCTGTTTCCTTGAATTGAAACATTTCTTCCCAAAGCTACAAGGGAAACTCATAAGGCTCAGGAAGTAGATCAAACTTACAAGATTCTAGAAGCTCATGAAACTTAGAAGATTCATAACCCTTCTCCTAGGTTGCAAACATTAAAGAATGACTGGGAAAAACAGATACTAGAACTGATAGGAACTGCCTATAAGTTGTGTAAGGACTTCTAGGGATGCAACTTTTGGGAGTTATCATTAATACTAGGATCAGATTCTTGATGGAGCAGCTGTGTTCCTGTAGGTAATTCCCTAATCAATCTCCTGTAAATTAACCTAATCAGGTAACTGGTTTTCTAAACTTGAGTTGGGTGATACTGTTTCTTTGGTCTTTGCTGTTATATCTAGCGAAGACAGACATTTGTTTACATCTACCCAGGAAAAACTAAATGGTGAGATCTAGCATTCTCACTTTAGGATGTTTTACTATTAAATGAGTGCTACCAATCACTTTCAACGCACGACTAGAGATGAAGTTATTATTATACAGCAAAAACTGAGTTGCATTAAATGAAGAGGAAATGAAGAATTGAGATGTTCAAGGGCCTACCCATGATGATTCTTGCATTTGAACTGGACTTTAGGGAATTTCCAAGCCTATCTGCTCTCCCAATCACTATTGGGTTTCTGGGCTTCACCGCTACTGTCATAAGGCTGATGCTTTTCTTAGCTTGATCTCATTGAAACCAGGTAGATGGCAGATCAATCTAAAATGTCATAACATTCATAATTCTTATTAATATTTAGTCATATTTTTGAACAACTTCATTTGGGGTTATTATAAGCCTTTGGCTAATTTTCTTTGGTTAAGTTTCTGTGGTTTAGTTAATGTAATTACACTTTTTTCCAGTTTTCCTCATTGTTTTCTGGGATTTACTACTAGCATAACACAAACTTTGAGCTCCATTTAAACTGTGACATTTAGATATGCTGAAAAATTACAAAATCTAACCGCATAAGTTTAGGAAAACTAAAATTTTAAATGAGATTAAGTAAAACTTTAAAGGAATCCCCAACATTTTGTCATGCGGATATATAGGCTTTAAAAAATTTTTTTTATAATTTTCTGTTATTAGATCATCAGAACACATTTGAAGGACACTTTTACATTAAATCAACTTGAGGGGCCCTTTTGACAAAGAGTGAGAGGGTCTACTTCAGCAATTATCTAGACAGAGACAGTGGCACGCAAGGACCCTCCAGCTTCTCTGTATATGTCATATGCATGTGACACATGAGATGGCTG
Organism: Arvicanthis niloticus; assembly: GCF_011762505.2. Classification (NCBI taxonomy): domain Eukaryota; kingdom Metazoa; phylum Chordata; class Mammalia; order Rodentia; family Muridae; genus Arvicanthis; species Arvicanthis niloticus. The sequence goes on along the minus strand of NW_023045553.1, from coordinate 17,519 downwards.
AAACATACATGAAGGGATTAGAGAAAAGCAGTGGGGAGCTGGGCGAGAACACTGAGGCAGGCGAGGAGCAGTGCTTACACGAAAGGGTGAGTGTGAAGTACTTTATAGCAGAGGATCAAATGTCTTTAAGCAGAGCAGCGTATAAAATTCATTATTAATTGTACTGGATGTGGAAAGCTGAGCTCTTCTCTAAATATTTAGCAAACTATCTCTAAGTATATGAGAACACAACCACACTGAAAGCGGTAAAGTGGGAAGCCATTATATACAATCTGCTGGTATGCCCTTCATGCTTCTGTCGTGTATACGGCCTGCTGATTACCTAAGAAGATCCACAGTTTTGATTTTGTCGTTTTGTAAGACAGGTTCTTTTCACGGTGTGCTTTCCAAGCCTTTTATCAGGACTCTCTGGTGGGTTAAAATTTCTAAAATATGTCAACTTGAAGCCTACAAAAAATATGAATTTGACTTTGATTTTTACATTCCAAATGTTACTTTCTTGAAAGAAAGAAAGAAAGAAAGAAAGAGAGAGAGAGAGAGAGAGAGAGAGAGAGAGAGAGAGAGAGAGAGAAAGAGAGAAAGAGAGAAAGAGAGAAGAAAGAAAGGAAGAAAGAAGAAGGAAGGTTTGGCAAGAAGTGTATGTAATTTGACCCTATCACTGAAAATTTCTCCTCAAAAACTCTATACATTAGGGAAAAGGCATCTCTCTTTGTGTGCTTCCAATGCATTTATTGAAGACTCTATGGCCAGCTTGAGGTGGACAAATGTGGGCTTGGCAGCCTTGCCCCTCTTCCCCATTTCCCCTGCCTTTCTAAAAACCATTAGATTATTTTACTAAAGATAGCTACCAAAATTTATTCCCTTATTTGACCACTTCCTCCTCAGGAAGCTGACTGCCAAGATCGAACTACCAAAGTCCAGCAATCAAAAGTCCCCTTTGGTTCACCTAATTAACATGCCCGATCAAAGTATAGCCCCTCATTCTAGCCCATCCTAACACAAATACCCTTTTTCTCTTTTCTTAACAATTACACTTTACAGTCATTGGCTGCTATTTTTCTCCCTGAGTCACTTTAACTAAAGCAACTACTTTAGCTTTCTTCCCTGCTTAATAAAAAAAATCTCTGTGTGAAAACAAGTGTTTGTGTGTGGCTTGTGCCTATTCCAGGGTCAGGCGGGAGCTCAGACTGTGTAGAGGTCTTTTTCATTTATTAGTACATATTATGTCATATTTTATCACATTATACATTTATAGGTATGTGTATATCAGGGGAGAGCTATCTATGTATCAAGACATGCGTGGAAGGACGACACAACACTACCATGTGAGTCCTGGGCATGGAACTTAGGTCATGAAATTTTGTGTCAGGAGGCTTTATTTGTTGAGACATCACCTTGCCTCAGAAAGAAGTGCATTTATGGCACAAAACTCAGCCTTATTTCCACATATTACTATAACTGTAGATTCATATAAGGAGAGGCTTTTATAATGTATTGTTCTAAAAATTAAATTGCTCATCTTTTTTTCCTTCCTGGAGTTGGAGATGAACCAACTCTAGGAAGCACTGTACCCTTGCGTTGCTGAAGCCTAGGTTCAGTGGACCTAACAAACTGCCCAAAGAACATCAACAGAGTCACAGAGAGCTGGAATAATTTGGGGAATAGTAAAGGATAACCCTCCTTGATTCCTCCTCTAAACCATCATCCACAGAATGATTTAGTTTTGATTTCGTATTTGTCAAAACGAATAATGTTTAAAATATCTATAGCTAATTTGGTGAGAAAGATCCCCCTACAATTTACATTAAAAGTGACTATGTTCTGTTGTCCACATTTTTAGTAAACTATGACATTTAAAAACTTTTGTCATGATGTCAATCAGATAAATTTGCCTTCCCATTGATAGATTTTACTATATACGAACAATTTGCTACAGACAAGAGAGATGTTAAATTGACTAGCTGTTAAATTTAAACTTGGAATTTGTTTCAAATGAAAGATATAAGATTAAAAAATGAAAGATATAAGATGTTCTGCTTCAGAGCCTCTAATAAATAAGTCAGCTATCATTTTATGCACTATCCTATTTATGGCCACGAGGTATCCATTATTATATACCTCTTGACACTCTATAAGAACACACAAATCTATTCACTCATTGATTCCCTGAGTGGTATAGTGCTATCTGTTTCCTTACCTTGAATGACTTTCCTTGGAAATTTGAGCTTCATTGGGAAATTATTTCTTGGTTCAAATACTAAGTTTCCTTAAGCTTTCTTCATTCTTCAATTCTTCTCAAACATCTCTTGGACTTGGGCTTGCATTGATTTCTTTTTGCATGATAGTTCTTAAGTCAATTGGAGGGCATCCTCCCAACTCATGTCAGATTCTTTCATCATCTACCAAACACCCTAAGTACTACCATCTACATACTTGATATTTTGCATTAAAATGTCAACATTCTGGCCTTCAATTCCTCTTCCTTCTTATAATTTGAGTTAAGATTTTATAAAGAAAATTCCATGGAAAATTAAATCAGGAAAACACTATCATGAGGTCCACATAGCACCACACATCATATTCAGACAGTGTCTAGCTGTGTTTAAATAGACTCAGTCTTTATGTGGCAAGAACCAGCAACATGCATGGGTTTTGGCCAAGTGCACTAGGCTCCAGGTTCCTTTAATGTTTGCGTTTTGGTTTCAGTTAAGTTCTTATTTGGTGTTGAGAGAGCCAGTGAGAGAGGAATTGACTGAACTTTTCAACTTTGCACTGTTTATTTAGACATTGCATTGACATAGCCAAGAAGCAATCTCTCTAAAATCACCTCAAAGGAAATTTTCTTCAACTGCATACGATCATGAGAAAATAAAATCCTGCTGTTCTCAAATGACACTGTAAAGTTATAGAGGTAGAGCAAGGGGAAATCAGCCCAGCCATGGATTATCAAAACAACAGAAATGTAAACCAGGTATCAATTTATAAGATTTGTGGACGCACATGGACTCTGATTCATGTCAGCTATGTTCTTTGACATTGAAAATAAAATACCAAATGTATAAATGCACGGAAGTCAAGCAATGAGAAGCACAAGCTTTCTTTTTTATACTATTATGAAAATATGAACAGATCTAATTGATGGAGTTCAAATTGGCTGTTTTTGTCTGAATTCAATCTGAGTCAACACATTTTAAAAGTTTCACACAGCTCTTCTACTAGGATACACTTTTGTGTTTACAGAAACTGTTTTGAGATTCCTAATTCTTTCTCCTGAGCACCGAGGTTTTCTCATTTTTGTTCCATTTAAAGAGACTAATTAGGCAACCATAATTCAGATCTTAGGTAAAAGAAACACATCCCTAATTTCATTTAGATGTCTGGTTTAGTTCAGACATTTAAAATTCTTGTAATAAAGTTATTGCAGGAAGTTCTACTGTAGTGAGTTGAAAGGGGGAAAGGAGAGTACTCTTTGACAATGGATGCAAGATAGTCCAATTGCCAATAAAGGAATGTGTATCTCAATAAGAATAATCAGAGAAGGTCCATCCCTATAGGTATTGTCATTTCACAGTGTCTAAGCCATGCAGATGCACTTTCTCTTGAACTGATCTGCCTAGGGTGGTGGCCTGTGGTCCCTGAGGTTCTAAGTTATACCATGGATAAGAATCCAGATCTGTATCTTATATCTCCCATCTTCCTACCCATCTATTGGGAGCTGGTTTGAAAGACTGAAACAGAGACCTTACAAATGCCTAAAGACTAGAAATTCTGTCCAGGGGAAAAGAAATAGAGAAGAGAAGAAAGAGAGTAAAACCCCAAATCCCTGCACATGCAAAAAAATTATTTTTTTATCCCACTTCTAAAGAAAATGAGTTTTAAAAAAGCCCATTCAAAACCACATGAGTAAAAATGAAGTTGTGTGTTTTGCACATCCCTCAGAACAGCAGAGGGATGAAAATGAGGGCGAGTTCCCTATCGTCAAACATGCCCAGAAGAAGCAAACTTTGACTTAGCCAAGAGGCAAATAAGCTACTCCTGAATAATCAGGTCTTGCTTTAAATCCATAGAGACATCCTTTTTATGTGTGTGAGGTGGACTTTTGATTTCATCTCAGGGACAAAGTTTGAAGTTATTTTGTGACTGCGGCATAGAAGTTGAAGGAAAGCCTTGTAATGGATGACTAGTAGAGGCTTAGTGTGAGTGTGTATTTAACTCCCTCATCTTGAAAATACATCTTGAACCATTCCTGCTCAAGACTCACAAGGGTTTCCTCTCAAGTACAAGATGTGGAAAGGATTCCAAAGCCAACTGACCAGGAAACTATAACACTTGTGTTCATAAGTACACAAAATGGCAGAAACAGAGGTTTCTGGGTCCCTTTCTCTTGCTCCTAGAACATCGAATGCACAGGTACTGTGATAGTTTATGTATATACACAAACAGTTTTTGAATATATAACAGAGGAAAGGGGGGTAAAAACCATTCATTCTTAAGGGCAGCTCTTATCCCATTGTATGGTATAAAATGTATTAAAGAAGGCAAAAACATTGATTCTCTGTAAATAGAACACCTAGAATTTTCCTTTGTTAAAAACATTGAATCCTCACATCAGCCCACAAGATTACTAAAAGCACAAGAAAACCTGTCATCTCTGTCTTAATTCTCAGCTGTCGCCTTGGCTTTGGGGAACTTACCCATGTCTTAAGTCTTCCACATATCTGTCAAGGTTTCTTAAGTATGAATTTGTCTTATTCTCTTCCCTAGTCCTTCCTGTTTGAACTGAAAGCTCATGTAAGTACACTGAAGACAAAGAAGGTCATAGGCTCTTTCATCTATTCCTGTTCTCATTACATACATGTAGTAATTCTCCCTTTTCTGCTCTTGAACATTACTCAACTCTATAATTAGTGTATTGGGAAAGATACCTGAGCCTAGATGCTGGGAATTTAAAAACAGAGCTTTGGGCCCCACAAATCTAATAATTTAAACTCTGACACCAGAATCCTAATTCTCATTTCTCATTTTCCCTTCCCTTGGATTTCTATATGACATAAAACCTTATGTGAATTAAATTTATTGTGATGGAAAATTTTCTACAAACAATTCCATCCTTCATAATAGAGCATTTGTCTAGCACTCAGTAGGGGCCTTTGAATCTATCCTTTGGATCATAAAATGCCTACTATTGCAAATACCCTACGGATTTCAAATACTTAAGCTTTCCTTTCTCCCATTTTATGAAGCATTTTCGAGCTTACTTTTGTCAAAGTGATTAATCTTTCTGGGTGTGTCCTTTCAGAATCCAGGGAGCTTCAGAATGTTCCAATTCAAGCCCCTGATGATCTACAATGAGATTCCACAATGGGTGGATCAATATATGAAGGCACTTCATACTTCTAAGAGCCGCCTCCGAAAACAACAGCAAAGGAAATCCCCAATAGAGTCCTAAAATGCATTCTCATAACATAAACCTAAGATCAAAACCAGGGTTACAGCATTTTACATCTCAAAGAAGCTCTAATGAGGAAAGATGTCAAGCTACAGAAAAGTGAGAGTTTGCTATGGCAGGAGAATGGCTCCCAAAGTTCCTATTTTTATAGAATGTTTGACCGCCCATAGCATTTGTGTTCATTTCTGTATTTAAGGACTTGTGTTTCACCAGTTTTTAAGAGTGGCTATTTTGTAATGTCATAAAATTGAATGTAACAAAAATATTCAAAAGGGGATTTCCATTATTATATAAAATATAAAGATAACCAGTGAGGTCATTGGAAAAATAATTTTCAACCAAAGTACACATGGGAGGCCCATTTACCTGAATGTATGATGCTTTTAAATGAATAACTTGACTTTAGCAGTAGAAATAAAATGCTCCCTGAGCTACAGAGACATAATAGATGCTCATTAAATAGGCATATGATTTCTGGAAAGATAAAATACAAGTTCAACACTAACTTTGTTTTGTTAGTGTTAAGGATGTCACTTCAGATTGAAATGAAAGCTACATACTTTCACAATAGAATCCTTTATTATTACAAGGTAGATATTGTTTAAAATTGTAATGGTGCAACACATCTTTTTCCCACATTCTTGTTGCTTTGTGACAGAAAGTAGGACTATTCTGTCAGATACTTCATTTCACTATCAGTTCTAGAAATACCTAATCTAGTCTCTTCACTACAGAAAGGCTATGTTGACTGTCCTGTAGCCTTCAGCCATTGCCCAAGTGCCAACCCTAGTTTGGGAGCACAAATTCTACCCCATGAATATGTAAGACAAAGAAATAGGGCCAACAAAAGATCAATACAATCATGCCTGTATTGACTTTCCATGACAGAGTAATCTTTTTGTAATTTTAAGAATACAATCTTTTTTTTTTTTTTTTTTTTTTGGTTAAAATTATACATCCTTTAACCAAGTGAGCAAATTAGGGACCATTGAGAAATATCTTGAACATTTTCACTAGCTATAAGATAAAATTGCTTCAAGCTTTAGAATGTTCTACTCAGTTGGAGACTCTCCTGTCTTTGTGATATTTCTGGTGACAATTTCCATTCTAAGTGTCAAAAACAACTCTGCCTCTAGAGCAATGCAGTGTATTCTCCCCTTTTAATATTCTAATCGTGAGGTGTGAAGTGAAATGGTTGCTCCGGTATAATGGTGGCAAAGAAGTAGAGTGTCAATGAGATGGGGAAGGTGACAGACTTAGAATAGGTCCCTGAGGTGCTCTTCAAGTGTTCCCGATAAAGATTCCCCTGGGAAAATTTTCTCATTAGTTCTCAGACACAGTTCAGTAATTCAATAGCACTGGGTTACCATTAGTCATAAGACCAAAATATGTTACTTTCCATGGTTTAGTTCCTTTATTTGTATATGTCATTCATTCTCAGACTAAAAATTATGAGCACCACTCTCGTGCAAGGGAGCCAGCAGGTTGTTTACAAACTGGAGCTTTGGACATGGGAAGCATGTTTTGTAGACTTTTATTAATCATTGATATGTGAAACAAGTTTCAAAAATTAGAGATAATTCAGGACACATTCATATGCACGTGTCATTTTTCTTCATGCCTGAGTTATTAAAGGCATATTTACATGCATATACAATCACAAGTTCATAAGGAAAGAAAACAGTAAGCAGGCACAGTTTTAAAAGATAACATTTTCCAAAAGGTTTGCAATTATGCTACTAATTATCTCTGTTTAAAAGAACGTTTAGTTTTTTTTTTTTACTCATAACATTCTAGAACAAGATTTTCAGGTTAGAATTTTCCAAGACTAGAAAATACAGAATGATGTACTATATAGGTGAATATAAAATTGTGATATTTTATAGCAGGGGAATCTCTTGAGAGCCTAATAGTTGATCCAATTTTTCTATTGACTACTTAGTGAAGATGAGAAAACACATAGATCATAACTAAACTTGCTTAGTTTTTAATTGTCATAAATTATAAGAATTGTATGTACCTTTCTCTATGCCATGAAAGTTAACTATACCTCTATTGCACAATCAGGAGTGTGCTACCTTCTCCTTACGTACTAGATCATGAGGAAAGGAGCAGCCGCCTGAACTGGTCATCACAATCCCCCTCTCAACGTTAGGAAAGCGATAATGGAACCTGTGAAAGGAAAGATCACCTGCAGCACTAAGAGACTATTGTAGACTTCTGTGTTCCACAAAGTAATCCAGCATTTTACCTTGCAGACAAGATCATTCTCATTCTTAAAATGTAACTATTTTGAAGAGACTGCAAAAGTCCCCATTTTTTCCAAAGACATGTTTTGGAGGAACATATCTGCAGTGTGCACCCACAGCACGCTGACATGCTAAGAGGGCCCCACTCTTCAGAAATGTGAAATACTTATTCTTACAGACACATGAAGAACAGTTGGATTTCAGTTTACTTTTGAAATCAGAGTATAGCCTAGAAAAGACAGCTAGAACAGGGGAACTAATAACTAACTTCTCATAGACACATAGTCTCATCTCAGCAGGAGTGATTGGGATTCACACTGCACCAAAGAGTTCTGTGTTTCTTTGCTGCCCATTGAGTTCCGGTTGAGTTTGTATCATAAATATTTATAAGTGTTTCATGTTAACGACATTGTCAGTGGAGGCTATGCCACTTCACCTTCTGTCATCTCAGTGATCAAGGGGCTGATTCAACCACTTTCTTGTCAGGATACTTTTCTTCTGTGGGATACTCAATTCCCCAAACACAACAAAATACAAATGAACGGGGAGCGCCATTGGGCCATGACTGCCACGAGGTAGCAAGGGTTTGAAGGACCTTGTTGACTGTATTTTAACTTAGCAAAGTCATGAATTTCATTTCCTAAGATGAGAATCTTACTGTCTTGTGGATGCCCAAAGAAAAGAAAGAACTCCCCTTTTCTGGCCCCCATGTTTTCCCATTGAGGAAGTCAAATGGGTTTTTAAAGAATGTGGTGCACTTCATCTTTAGTCGTCAGGCCTGTGCTCTCAAAAGCCAGCCTATTGGTGGAAACAACATCTGAACTAAAGGGAGAATGACATGGATTAGCAACTGTTTGACATTATCCGGGAATGTAAGGCTATGTGTTTTTAGAAATTTAGTATAAGTTGACATTATTTTCATTAAGTCAAGTCAGAATAAAAATCTCCCCAGTTTTATAACTTCATGCCATTATCCCTTAAAATTGCCCTTAAAATGTGACTTGTGATGCCCAAAACAGTCATTTAAAGTACGTTAGATACAACCTAAACTTGCGATTTTTAAAAGTCATGATTGATGTTGATTTATTGTATGACATTTCCAACAATAGACTGTTTTCTGGTCTGTTTTGGGGATGAGATTCAAAATCTTCTCTAAGCAACAGAAGTGGATGGATGACCACTGAAACTATTACTTGATGGTGCCAAACACCAGGTAAAAGCAAACAAAGTATGTGCTCACAAACATATATTAATTTGAACATTATGTGAGAAAAAATAAAGCATTTAAAATTAAGTTGCAAAATATTGCACACACACACACACACACACCACAGACCCCTTATAATGAAGAATCAAAATCCGTGATAAAAACAGTTCAGGACCACTTTATAAAAAGGAGTCATATCTTCCTGGGATGATGTCTTATAAGTAGCAAGTCAGGGATTTTCCAAGATGTTGCAGTGACAGGCTGAAAATGTGTTAGCCCTGCTGTATATTTCTACCTGGCTTTTCTGCTTCTACACGAAATAGAACTTAACAATCCATTACATCAATTCCTGTATGTCTTTGGATGTCACTCCCTGAATTTCTCACATACACTCACCCTAACTTTTAGAAGCAGGCCATCCACAGGCCTCGTGAACATTCAAATGCACACACACAAGCAGATGCACATTCTCACAAGTCAGGGTCCACTCAAATGATGCGCTCCTGTGTGGGAGTCACATCACTTTCTCTAAAGCATCGGAGGCATGACTTTCAAGTAGTTTTAAATTACAAATCAGCTTAGTCCACATTTAATCTAGACATGTTGCTTTAACACCAAGCCACTCCAGACCTTTTAAAGTTCAGTGGCTGCAATATAAAATTCTTCCTTGTGTTGCACCAATAAATCGAGAAGCATCGTATAATTCTGTGCTATCACGGGGGATTGCTGTGAAGAGAGGCAAAAACTTTAATCAAGGCTCTTGCACTGGTGCACATTTATGGACAGTTGTAGTAAAGTGAATGTAGAAGAAATTAGGAAAGCAGCTACCTAGTGTAGAGTGTGTGGATGTAAGCAAGTGGTAAACACACAGGAAAGATCGATGGGTTTCACCACATGTTCTCATTTCTTTGCTTTTTTATTTTTTTACTACTTTTAAAAATTATTTTTTACTTTTGCTATTGGTCACTTCATGCATCTCTAGAATGATTTGAGGCTGAATCCCTTATCCCAGGACCATATCTGTAACTGAGTTATTATTTTTTTTCTAGTTTTTTAAAACTAAGCAGCCAAAAGAGAGAGGCACTTGAGTCCTCCAGCAAGTGTCTCAGTTCCTTTCATATTGTCAATAGCCCAGTGATAGCACTGTTCTTTTGACAGCTAAAAGCAGATGTGTGGGTTAAGTATGAGAGCAATTCAAATGTCCATAGTAAACTGCAGGGGGGCAGAGAGAGCTCAGAGAGCAGCAGCTTTAAAGTAATTGACTAATACAGTAAGGATATTAAAGTCATTTAGTGCCAAAAGGGAACACACTGATCCCTGACCCTCAGCCACTTTGGAGTAATCTAGTATTCAATCCAGCGTGTAATGACTGCCAGGCCTGTCAATCCTCAGGGCTCTCCAGTCAAATGCCTGTGGCTACTATTGGCTTATGGTAAAAGGACAGAAATGCAAGGAAATGCCTCTCAATCAGACTCAATGTGATAATGTTATTGCTCCAATGTATTCTATATTGTCCCTGCATAGTTTAATCTGGTGAGACCCGTGTCAAAAATTGCCCTTGCTCCCCAGAGGTCTTTACTCAACCTTTTAGCAATACAAGTGTGTTTCAAAGGAAAGGGGGCAACTTGATTAATTATTTCTATATATATGTATATATGTATATATACAAATATATGTATATATACATATATATATGTTTTGCATTTGTAAAATATAATTTTTGCTATGGGCTGAGGCAAAAAAAGTATGGGAATGTGGGAAATTGCAATTCTTTTTATATTTGAGTTTGCTAATTAAGGCGGTAGAAATGACCCCATTTAGAGTCTCTAAAGTTGAAAAAGTCAGGATGAGATAAAGATTATTCAAATACAAATAATCTGTATTTATAAGTCATCTTCTTCTTTGCTTCTCCAGATCTGCTCCATAGACCCTCTGGAAAGGGCTTGCTGGGGTGAAGGAAGCACAAGGTTATTTTTAGAGAACATTGAGGTTACATAAGAGGAAGTATTTTACCTATTCCCATTATGTGGGAGTGTGGCCAGCTCTCCACAAGGAAGTCTCTACAGAAAGCCAGGAATAAAGTCATCTATTTGCTCATAATTTTAAATAATCGTTGTTTGAAAACCAACTAATTTTCAGCATCTTTCAGCCTGACTTCTTGTTGCTTAACACTCAAAAAAAAAATTATCTAAGGCAAGATAACATTCTAAAAATCATTATGTTATCTGTGTTTTCTATTTAAGATACTCTGTATTTTGTGTGTTTTAAATTTTATTTTATTTATGATAGAAGGTAAATAATAGGAAATCTTACTTTTAAGCTCAATTCATTCCAAGACCTTGGGGCAGAAATGTTTTGGGAAGTCAGGCTATCCCAGGCAGTCTCACATCAGTACTTATGACAAGCTGTTTCACCACAGGCTGTTGTTTTCAAGGGAGTTCAAATCCTGCATGGCAGGATACAGTATGCTATTAACACAAACCCATTATTACCTATTACCTATTTCCTATATATTTGTATGTGACCTTCGTCACCTAGAACCTTGATACTCTTCATTAAGAACAGACCCTGCTAGAATGAGGGGAAAAGTTAGGCAGCTATCGCCACTTCTTCTTTTGCTATCTAATTATCTGTTTAAAGTTTTAAACTTTACCTACGAAGTGAAACAGAGGGGGAAAACCCACTAGGTCAAAAACATCACAGAACCTCAAAGGAGCTCATGATTAATTTTGTGACTCTTGCTATGCCCTGGCATCAAAAAACCAGACCTTTCTAGGAGAGGGCATATTTTATATAAGATCCCAAAATTCAACATCATTTGTTCCTGTGAGAAAGCAATGTTGCTTTAAAGTAAGTACCCAGGAAGTCCAAACAAAAAAAAAATTAGTCTTCCTGGCCACAGTTCATATTACAAGCCGCTTCAATAAGTTGAAATCCTGTTCCTTTGTATCATAACTTTACAGAAATCATCGAGTCACGTCTCTCTCTTTGTGTAACAGCATGTTCTCGCGGACAGGTGTTAAATGTATATTTAGTCTTCTGTAGAACAAATGTGTAGAGCATCGTTCTGTTTGGGTTAATTAAGTAGGTTCTCCTTTAGCTTTAGGCGAGTTAAGGGCACATGTGTTATTTCTATGGTCAATATGTGGTTGGAAAGAGATTTATTCCTTTCAGCAAATACGGAATCTCAGTTCTGCACATGGCACTGAGCCAAGATGTGGATGGAGCATCAAGAAGAATAAAATGTGATCCTTAATTTCAGAAAGCTTAAGACACATAGGAGAGGTGAGATGCTAAACAAATAACTATTGTGCAGAGCTGAGGGGGAAAAAGGTATCTCAAGTTATTAAGCACTCACAGCAGGTCAGAAGGTCTACATAATAAATAGACACAGGTCCATTGGAGATAATCATTTTCATTGGTTAAACTGTCTTTCCTAACACCCAGGAAAGTCACCTTCTCATGAAGCCAGTGCTATTGGACATATGTACTTTGTTGGATATGTGATTCCAGCAAGTGTACATCTTGTATAACAGTCACTAAACTTCTCCACACCATGGAAGTAATGAATTGAAATCCCACTTTTAATTTTAAGGAAAGGCAGAATTTTAAGGGTTAACCATGCAGTATCCTCTAAATATTGTAACCTTTATGTGGACTGTAATTAAATTGACCATAGGTCTATGGCATCGCAATTGATGTTGTTTCTTATTCTCATCTGAATATAGGAGTTTAATAATATTGAATACACTTATTCCCCTCAGGTCTGCTATTTTCTTTAGAAGTTATCACCCAGAATAAACCCCAGAGAACAAAGAAAATCTCATCATGGTACAAAGTCACAAGAAGACATAAAAATTTTTAGCCAACAAGGTGCATAATCTATTTATATGTATCAGAACTTTTAACATTTTAATTACAACAATTACAAGGGTAGAGAAGAAGGAAAGTCTACATGTGAAAAAGTATTGTTTTCCATGAGTTTTACAAATCATGTTGTTGACAAAACTGAACCAGTTGGGTAAAAGTTTGGATGATTAGTCTGCAGCCTGTATTTTAATTTCCATTTTCTAGCTTTTGGTTTAGAGGACACTGTTGTTAGAAGAAAAAAAAAAAAACTTTTAAAACAACCTAGTGTTTTAGGCAATTATTTTTGCAGAATTTTAAAAGTTATGAAAAATATCTCCTCCCTCTTTGTTTCTTCGTTCTCAAACTTTAATCTTTGTTTCTTAACTATTTAATCTCAAGTATAATACATGTTAGTTTTTCAAAATAATGGTAAGATCATTCTAGTAAGCATCACAGGTGAGCATCAGAGTAAACTCATACTCAGTTCACAACATAGAAAATGGTCACTAAGTCCTACCCACAAATCATCTTCAGAATCCCTGGTAATCTCAATCTTCTGTCTTTCCCCTTCTTCTGCAAGTTAATCACCAATCTGCTTGCCTGACTGATTATCTGACTTTTCTCCTCTCCTCTCCTCTCCTCTCCTCTCCTCTCCTCTCCTCTCCTCTCCTCTCCTCTCCTCTCCTCCCCTCCCCTCCCCTCCCCTCCCCTCCCCTCCCCTCCCCTCCCCTCCCCTCCCCTCCCCTCTTCTTCCCCCTCCCCCTCCTCTCCTCCCCCCTCCCCCTCCCCTCTCTCCTCTCTCCCTCTCCCTTTACATCCATTCCCCTCTTCTTCCCCTCCTCTTTTTTGGTGTCATTTGTCTTCTCTTCTTATTTGTTTATTTTAAACTTAGTCTCACCTATGTAGTCAGAGTATGGTCATGAACTTATGGCCTTCTTGCTTCAACTTATAGAATATCTAGAGCACTGGGTTGTCAAGTGGGGGTTACCCTCCCTGGTTTTGACTCTTGATTTGAAATTCTGGGTTTGATTTATTCTTTCCTGGCATAGAATAACTTTTATTTTTAGCTTTTTTCTTTTGAACAATGGATGCCTGACAGATCCTTCATGGTTGTCTCAATACCACAGTTCTTCTTGTTACATGGGATTCATTATTTGATTAATTAATTTATTCTACTGCAGGTAAAATATTATTCCATTTGGTAAATGTTGTAAACAGTGCTTCTCTGAATATCATGCACAAGCATATATTTCATCTGAGTGTAACTGGGAAGATTGTTGCTAGACTATGTTCCATTGCAAATGTTTAAGTTGAACAATAGTATCAGCTCTCAAGACTGGTTGTACCAATTCTATCAACAGTATGTGAGAGATCCAGAATTAAAGCTTATAGCAGTTGACTACTAAGTGTTTCATTACTCTCCGCCATGCAGGATGGGACATATAATCTCTCTCTCTCTCTGTTTTGTTTTTGGTTGTTATTGTAATGTACTAGGGAAGATGAGATCACTTTCATATTTATTGGAAAATTAAGGTAAGATTTCAAGTAGTCCTACAGCTGACACTGATAGTGTAAAATGTGTTCCCTCCTATGCTTGAGACATTGTGAACTTTCAAAGGTTGGATTAAAAGAAATCACAGTATTCTGAGTTGTGTATCTCTCATAATGATTCTGAGCACAATCTGTATGTATTTTATTACCATATTTTGTCACTTTTATGTACATACACATCTTTTTGTCATTTTTAAAATGTATCTATTTACTTACCTTTTCAAACACAGCCTCTGCTCTTTCCAATTCTACCCTTTATTAGCGCCAAGCAGGACTAAGCCATCCTCTCCCACTGAGGTCAGAACAAGGCACCCCCAGCTAGGGGAAAGCGCTCCACAGGCAGGCAACAGAGACAGGCCATGTTCCAATTGTTAGTGAACCCACATAAAGACCAAGCTGCACATTTGCTACATACGTGTAGGGTACCCAAAGGCAACCTACACACATTCACATGGCTTATGCATCAACAGTCATCTTTATACAGGTAGAGGAAGATTCACAGTTCAATGTATGCATTCAGATGCATCCATGTTTACATTTAAGATGCAATTCGATTCATATCATAGAATTTAAGTACCTCAAGTAAGAAATAAAAGCAACCCTCTTTCTATGTTGTAGAAATTTATAATAATTAATTATAAAGTTTAGTGATGTATTTTCCTTAAACAAAGTTCTTGTCATTCTTAAATTGATCATCAAAGTGCCCAACAGCCGCCGTGTCTTGCATTGTCTTCTTTTCTACAGGAGTGCACTGTCTAGCTGAACAACAATTGGGTTCTGGGTGTTATGCACAATCATACAAGTCACCCAGACAGTTGGAAAATACTCCCTGAGTGCTTAGTGCCTGTTTACTTAAAATATACTTATGAACCAGCGATGACTGAACTGAGTTTTAATTGACCATAAAGAGAGACCAGAGGAAAAAAAAATTTCAGTGGACTGGAAGTGATGAAGATGGCTTGATAATTTAAGTAGGTTTTATAAAAGGCTTTTAGACTCCTAAGACATGGATGCTACATAGCACTGGGGGAAATAGAGTACTCTGATGTAAGAGAACAAATAACCAGATATCATTGAGGAATGTTCAAGACAGTTGAAGGTATGATGGGGTGTGCATGTTGTTTGGGCTGCCAGCCCCTCTTCCCTTCCTCTCCAAGGACTCTAGTCATACCCTGTCTCCCCTTCTAGGAAACAGGGGCTTTGATGTTGCCACACGGTCCACTTTCTGTTTGGATTCAAGATTTAATGCTGTGATGTAGCCCACTCTAAGAATGTTATCCCTGCTTTATTTGATTGACTTTTTCAAGCTATTCCATTCTTCTCAGAAATCTAAGTACAGGCGTGGGGGCTACCTAGGGGGATGCATTTTTCTGTTTTTTAGTGAGATGGTTCTAAAACTCTAGCTTTCAGCTTCACAATTCAAACCAAATAATTTTATGCTACGTAAGAAAGCTATGATTTCATCAGTAGCGTTCCTCCAGGCACATTTTATCCTAATAGAGCCATTTATAAACATTATACAATGACATTGCAGTCTTCTCTAGGCTGGGTTTTATATACAAACATACATGTATGGCTAGACAGCACCAAAACACACAAGCAAAAGTACACACATGCATGCTTCTTTATTACCTCAGAATAAAAATGCAAATGAATTTATTAGCCTAAGAGTGGCACCAAATGGAGATTTATGCACATACATTTAAAACACAGAACCCTTGAGAATAAAGCAGTTGCAGCCTATCAATTTCCTCTTTGACAGTTTTTTAAATTCCCCTAAAAAATGAAACAGCATGAATACCGTCAATATATCACAACAGCCGCATTAGGTTTTGTGATATACATCATAATATAAAGAGCGCTATTAGAGCACAACCTGGGAGCCATTAAATCATTCTAAATCACTGTTACATTCCATTAGTGTCAATGGCGAAACCACATAATAGGCTTTATTACAAACTTCACCTTGGTAGGCCATTGTCTCTAATAACCACTTCTCTATGATGTGGTATCATACCCAGAAATCCAGGGAGATAATAAAGGTTCCTTATTTCTTTTTTATTGGATGGGTAAAGTTAAATTTAGCTGTAAGTAAAAAAAAAAAAAATACTGAAGCTTTGTTCACTAACTGTGAGTTGCTGCTTTTTGGACAAAAAAAAAAAAAAAAAAAAAAGAAAAGAAAAAAAAAGAAAGAAAAAGGAAAAGGGAAAAATTAGGCAGACTTGGTAAGAACAGTTTGAAATAAATTTAAAACCTAGTGATGCTGGGGCCAGGGTAGGCTGGGCAGTGGCAGCAATTACAATGTCATTTTTGAGATGTGCTTTAGTCCATTTGTTCTCTTCTTTACACTTTGGATCAGGAGCAGAGTATTGATTACAGACACTGCCAGTCTCCAACCTGCCATTTCTCTCTTTCTCCCCAGCTTGAGCTGTACCCTTTTAAAAAGTCATCTGGGCACTTTGTAGAGGTGAGGCTGGTAAGACTTCAGTTGCAACAGAGATCAATTTTCACACAGATGAGGGAGAATTATAGCCTAGGGTTCTGCACCCCTCTTTTTTTCCAAATGCATTCTCATCTTTGGTAAATTATCCAATAGCAACCTCTTCATTCTGTTTGTTAGCTACACCGCATATAAAATGCTCCCTATGAATATTTCTACTATACACTTTAGAATCCAAGAAAATATTGAAAATAAGTGAAAAAACTGAGCTCTGCTGTAGAGATGAATAATCTCAGAAGACAGAAGTAATTTAGGGTTTACAGGCTACCCAATCCAAAGTCGAAAGCACTGTATTCTTGTTGTACTACTTATGAGTGGTTATAAAATATCCTTAAATTATGGATTATGACTAAGTGGTTGTTTTTGCTGTGTGTCGATCTGCCCTTGAAAGGTGATCTGTGTGTACGGTCACTTCGGGGTCTGGATGGAGAGTTTCCCTGTGATTTTATTTTTTCTTTGAGTCCAGACTATCTCACACTCTGACTAGAGCACTCTGAAGTAAGAGAGCAAGCTACCAAGATAATATTAAGGAATGTTCAAGACAGTTGGGGGGGGGTGGGATGTTGGTAGAACTGCTCTCTTCTACCACTTCCTCTCCAAGGACTCTGGCTAATCCTGTCTCCCCTCTAAGAAATAGGGATTTGATGGTGCAACACTGTCCTGCTTTTCTGCTGTTAACTGTATTCATTAGGACAGGATGCCCTATCTTAGAAA
>NW_023045552.1:0-26391 GCF_011762505.2 Arvicanthis niloticus | reverse complement strand
AGTCTTCCTCTAGTCCCTCCTTCCTTCTCCCTCCCTATTTAAGTCAGGTTTTCCCCTGGCTTAAGAGGGTGGTGCACACCCAGATTCAACTATCATTCACCATGTCAACAAAGATCTTAGAACCCATGACTTTCTCATGTTTGGGGGCCTGCCATCTTATGACACA
Source organism: Arvicanthis niloticus (assembly GCF_011762505.2). Taxonomy (NCBI): domain Eukaryota; kingdom Metazoa; phylum Chordata; class Mammalia; order Rodentia; family Muridae; genus Arvicanthis; species Arvicanthis niloticus. The sequence goes on along the minus strand of NW_023045552.1, from coordinate 26,225 downwards.
ACTGCAGGAAGTGATACCATGGGTAAGCATGGAGGTCTCACTACAATGCCATCATGGAAAGCTTCTCTGCATTTCTGTGGCAGAGGGCCTCCATCCTCAAACAAGCAGCCTTATCTAAGCCAAGTGAGTATAACAAGTGAGGCACTTCCTGCAGGGCAGGTGTCAGAGCTCTCTCCTCCCTCCTTTTCTCTCACAGAGTAGGATGGCCTGCTTCTTCTCACAGCTTTGCACTCCCTTGCTCCTCATCTCTGTTCCTCTGCAACCCTCCCCACCCCCAGAGTTGTCTGGGGGACCCACTAGAGAGCACTGCACTGCCTGGAACCAGACCTGAATGAGGGACTTGCCACTCAGGGCCGGGCCCCTCTAGCACCTGGCTGACACTGTTAGTAGAACCAAATCCGTCAAGATCCCATTGACTTCTGCAATATGCTGAGCTGCAGTTTCAGCCACTCTGATTTGTGATAGACATGCGGACCCACAATGCAACAGAGATCCACGCTTGAGAGCCTGGGAATGGCACGTGGACACTTCAGCTTTTCCTTACACATACAGAAACACACACTAACATATTTAACATGAAAATAACAGGGACTAACAATCATTGGTCATAAATATTCTACATATTTAGGAGCAAGTGGTATTCTCACCTCTTGATAAACATTAATGATGAATTGAATCCAGGTCTCATTGTGCTGCACAAAAACTTTCCTCTGAGCCTCTTCATATCTCTCAGAGGTGCATTGTTTACCCTAAATTTCCATGCTGAGTGCAAGACTGTTCATGATAGCTAGCATATTGAATCACCACAGTCCTTCAGCAGTTACTTTGGAGCATGTCCTTAATGAAATACAGAAGTTGCTACAATGATGAGTTTTCAGTTCTGAGAACTTTGAGAAGACTGCATGACATTTTGATAGATGAATGCCAGTCATCTTTTGAGGTTCTATTCTGTCCTAGTTTGGTTTCTTTTGCTGTGATAAATACCAAACATAAGCAACATGTGAAGGAAAGGGTTTTATTACAACTTAAGATTTCAGGTAACTATTCATCACTGAGTGAAGTCCTGTCAATGTGTCAGGGTCCATGAGAAAAGCTGCATACTATTTTCCTTCCCTGTTTTGCTTACCTGTTTTCTTTTATAGCCCAGGCTCACTTTCCCCAGGGATGGTATCACTCATAGCAGGATGATGATTACTTAATTGTCACTTAGAAAATAATAAAATGACCCCTTTACTTGCATATCGACCAGACTGACAAATGAAATTCATGTTCTAGTTTATGTTAATTACAACATCATAGGTACAAATATCTCCACACCTTCATTATCCCTGCACATTTGCTCTTGCTGTGACATTTATATTCTTTCTTCAGTGTGAATCTTAGCATTCATTATCAGGACCACATTGACTGAATTTACGTGATTGTTACAGAGGAGATTTATTCCTTTTCATTTTTCTGTGTGACTATTCAAGAAATTACCACACTTTAGTTGCTTCCTGGGACTTTTAGGGCATATTATAATATTAACAGCAAAAATTCTGCTTGGAAGGCCTGGGTAGAATTTTGTGCCTATATGAAAATTTACAAGTCATTTTATACATTTAATTTTGGACAGTTGTATTGGTTTCCAGTGATATTCAACTTAGTATCTTCAAGGAAAAGAGCCCCTGAGAGTGTTCTGAGTAACTACAAGAAATTAGGCTAATGAAGTGAGAAGACTCCCCTAAAAGTACACAGCAGCTTTCCCTATTATGGTCCTGAACTAGAAAAAGAAGAGAAGAAGAAGAAGAGAAGAAGAAGAAGAAGAAGAGAAGAAGAAGAAGAAGAAGAAGAAGAAGAAGAAGAAGAAGAAGAAGAAGAGAATTAGAAGAAGAAGAAGGAGTGCTAGTCAAACACCAACATTCATCTGTCTTTGTTTCCTTGCATGCGTGAAACTGACCAGCTGTTTCAACAGTATGGTTTCTCCACCATGATTAAGTGTATCACAAAGATTGTTGCTAAAATAAACCTTCCTTTATGTAGTTTTTTTCCCAAGAGGGTTTTGCCATAAACACTAGAATGTAGTTAGCAAACTGGTTTCAGGGGCTCATACCTTTAGTCATAGAACTCAGGAGGCAGATACTGGAGGATCAAGTGAATCTTTTGGGGAACCCTGCTAATCATGGTCAAAGTCTGGAAAGCTCCTCAAAACTCAGATAAAAAATAAGAACTCCATTTTTCCATCAAGATTTCCCTTTCTATGAACTTGTCTTAAAAGCCCAACCCCCACATCCTCTACCTGAAGAAGTTCATGCAGCCCTTGGCAAACCTACCAGTTCAACTTCCTCTTTCCCAGTAATAACCCAAGAGCAATAACCAGGGATTTCTGAATTGACTTCCCATAGAAATGAGGAATTCACAGTACCTTTTTCTCATTAATCTGTTTATTTATTCACCACTGTATATCATAATCACAGTTTCCTGGCCCTCACCTTACATAGTCTATCCTCCATTTCTCTTATTCTCTGAGAAGAGAGAGGCCATCTTGCTCTTCATTTCCTCCTGACACATCAACTTACTAAAGTACTAGGCATATTGCTTCCCACTAAGCCAGACAAGATGGCTCTGTTAGGATAACAGAATTCACAGAGAGGCAGCAGAGTCAGGACCACTCTTGCTCCAGTTGTTGGCGACACACATGAAGAACAACTAAATGTCTGCTACATATGTGGGGGTGTGGGGTTCTGCTGCTGTTTGTTCTTTGGTTGGTGGTTTCAGTTCCTGGGAACCCAAATTGGACAGATTAGTTGACTCTACTGGCCTTCTTGTGGAGTCTTAATCATCTTTTGCTCCTTTAATCCTTCCCTCAACTCTTCCACAAGACTACCTGAACTTTGTATAATGTTTGGCTGAGTGTCTCCAAGTCTGTTTCCATAAGTTTCTGGCTTGAACCTCTTCAACAACACTGATGCTAGCTTCCTGTTTTTAAGCATAACTGAGTATCATCAATAGTGTCAGGAATTGGTTCTGTCCTATGTAGTGAGTCTCAAGTTTGGCCATTCATTTTTGGCCTTTCCCTTAGTCTCTTATTCACCATTGTCCCTGTATATGTTGTAGGCAGATCACATTTAGGGTGGAAGGTTTTGTGGGTAGGTTGATGTCTTTATCTCTCCACTGGGACTCTAGTCTGGCTATAAGAAGTGGCCACTTCAATCTCCATATCTCCCACTGCTAGGAGTCTCAGCTAAAGTCAACATCATCAGTTCCTTGGAACTGATTCAGAAAAATGGCCATTTTTACTTTGTTAATCCTGTCAATCCATGAGCATGGAAGATCTTTCCACTTTCTGAGACCTTGAATTCTTTCTCCAGAGACTTGAAGTTTTTCTCCTACAGATATTTCACTTGTTTGGTTAGAGTACACCAAGATATTTTATACTGTTTGTGACTAATATAAAGGGTGTCATTTCCCTAATTTCTTTCTCAGCCCATTTATTCTTTGAGGATAGGAAGATTACTGATATGTTTGAGTTAACTTTATATCCAACCACTTAGCTTAAGTTGTTTATCAGCTTTAAGAGTTCTCTGATGTAATTTTTGGGGTCACTTATGTATACCAGCATATCATCTACAAATAGTAATGTTTTGATTTCTTCCTTTCTAATTTTTATCCCTTTGACCTCCTTTTGTTATCTAATTGCTCTAGCTAGAACTTCAAGAACTATATTGCATAGGTAAGGAGAGAGTGGACAGCCTGGTCTAGTCCATGATGTTTGTGGATTGTTTTAAGTTTCTCTCCATTTAGTTTGATGTTGGCTACTGGTTTGCTGTATATTGCTTTTACTATGTTTAGGTATGGGCCTTGACTTCCTGATCTTTACGAGACTTTTAACCTGAAGAGCTGTTTAGTTTTGTCAAATGCTTTTTAAACATCTAATGACATGATCATATGTTTTTTTTTCATTGAGTTTGTTTATGTAGAGGATTATATAGATGAATTTCCATATATTGATCTATCTCTAAATCTCTAGAGTAAAAACTACTTGATCATGGAGAGTGATAGGGTGTTGCAGCCCAAGCTGGCCCATGTTGGGTGTCAAAAATTTGAAAGCCACTCTAGCCCATGTTTGGGGGCCAAAATATCTCTGATCACTCTGTCAATGTTGGAACCCACACTGCCAAAAGCCTTGGGGAATAACTTCTTAGCCCACACTGCCCCAGGCAGCTCCAGTCTGCGGGTTGAGGTGCAGCAAGAGAGAGAGTGAGGACAGACTCAAAGAATGGAGACCAGACAAAGTGTGATTCAATCCCGTTTATTCTTCAGTCTCTCTTCCTAGTCCAAGTCCCAAGTCTTGAGTTTCTAGTTCCTAGTTCCTACCTAATTCCTAATAACTAACTCCAAGTTGTTCTTGACTCTTCCATCTGCCTCTCGCCTTTTATATGTCTCACTTCTAAGCCATGCCTCTAAGTCAGGCCTTTAAGTAATGCCTTAGGGTCTTGACTCTAAATTTGATCTCTAAGTAACTCCCTTAAGTCACACACATTTAAGTCTCACACACCAAGGGAAGATACTGGGTATCTAAGACAAGATGTTATCAGAGTGTGTTCAGCTGTTGTAGGCTATTGTAATTAAATCTCTTATCAGGGTATATGGCTCAAGATGGCTGCAAGGATGATAGCTGCCTTCTGTTGGCTCCCCACAATTGGGGACTCATAGGATGCATTAAATATAACTTCAGCTCTATGATCAGGCACAGAGAGTAGATTAACACTCTGAAGCTATTGTTTTACATCCTGGAATTTCAGCCCCTCACACTTCCATAAAAAGTTCTACAGACACACTTTTAATCTTAAAACTTAAAATTTCTCTGTATTGAGGTCAAACATGGCTGATTTCTTTTCTCAGATTAAGTGACACAAAGACAATTCATTGAGTCTTTATTTCCACTGAGGTTTATTAAATCACGCTATTGCTGGTCAGGTTATAAGCACGCATTTTAACCCAATGTTTGAAGACAGATTTCATTGTCATGACTACAAAGGGGATTGTACTAATGGAAACTACTTTTAGAAACTGTCAACAGTTCCAAACACTTGTTATGATACTAGTTTCTCCACAGTTCATTCAGTGATCATAAATATCACTAGGAATGACGATTAAAAAAGAGTTAAATGACCCAGCTGGTCTGTTCCCCTGTGGAAAAAGCTTCCCGAGAGATCCTAGAGAGGCCACTGCCCTCAGAATTGCAGGTAGGATTACTATACTACTGCCCTACACCCAGGATGCACAACTGACATCAGGGAGCCCCCAGGGCACACCTGGCAACCAAGCAGTCTCCCTGCAGAAAACTACTCCTCTTCTGCCATTTGTATCAGATCCCAATGGCCAGAGCAGACACCCAGCTGGTCTGCCCCCTGTGGAAAACACATCTGGAGATATCCTCGACAGGCCACTGCCCTCAGAGCTGCAACCTAAAGGAGCCACTGAACTCAGAGCAGCAGACACCATATCCTGAGTCATCCTAAAGGATGATTACACTCAGAGCAGCAAACACATAGCTGGCCTACTACCATGGAGACACCATATCCTGAGATATCCTAGAAGAGCCACTGTACCCAGAACAGCTGGAGCTCAGGATCACAGAGCCATCTGGATCCTGAGGAGTTCTAAAACAACCAAGATAACTGGAAAGGCAGACTCCAGTCAGAACCAGTGAGTGCAGGTAGCACTAGAACTTACCAAATGGCAAAAGGCAAGCATAAGAATGTAAACAACAGTAACCACTGTTACTTGGCATCATCAGAACCCAGTTCTCCCACCATAGCAAGTCCTGAACACCACATCACACTGTAAAAGCAGGATTCAAAATTAAAATCACACCTCATGATGATGATAGAGGACTTTAAAAAGGACATAAACAACACTCTCAAAGAATTTGAGGAGAACACAGGTAAACAGGTAGAAGCCCTTAAAGAAATTCAAGAAAACACAACCAAACAGGTGAAGGAATTACACAAAACCATCCAGGATCTAAAAATGGAAGTAGAAACAATAAAGAAATTGCAAAGGAAGACTACCCCAGAGGTAGAAAACCTAGGAAAAAGATCAGGAGTCATAGATGAAAGCATCACCAACAGAATACAATTGATAGAAGAGAGAATCTCATGCACAGAAGATACCATGGAAAAACATTGACACAACTGTCAAAGAAAATGTGAAATGCAAAAGGCTCCTAACACAAAACATTCAGGAAATCCAGGACACAATGAGAAGACCAAACCTAAGGATAGTAGGTACAATTGAGGGTGAAGACTCCCAATGTAAAGGGCCAGTAAATATCTTCAACAAAATTATAGAGGAAAACTTCCCTAACTTAAAGAAAGAGATGTCCTTAAATATACAAGAAGCCTACAGAACCCCAAATAGACTAAACCAAAAAAGAAATACCTCCCATCACATAATAATCAAAACATCAATATACAAAACAAAGAAAAGATAACTAAAAGCAGTAAGGGAAAAAGACAAAGTAACATATAAAGGCAGACCTATAGGAATCACACCAGACTTCTCACCAGAGAATATAAAAGACAAAAGATCCTGGACTGATATTATACAGACCCTAAAAGATCACAAATGCCAGCCCAGACTACTGTACCCAGCAAAACTCTCAATCACTATTGATGGAGAAATCAAGACATTCCATGAAAAAAAACAAATTTACACAATATCTTCCCACAAATTAAGCACTTCAAAGGATAATGGGTGGGAAACTCCAACACAAGAAAGGAAACTACAACCACGAAAAAAGAAGAAAGTAGTCTTCCAACAACCCCAAAAGAAGATACTTACAGAAACATAATTCCACCTCTAATAACAAAATAACAGGAAGCAACAATCATTTTTCCTTAATTTCTCTTAATATCAATGGACTCAATTCTCCAATAAAAAGACGTATACTATCATACTGGATACATAAACAGGACCCAGCATTTTGCTGCATACAGGAAACACACCTCTGTGACAAAAACAGACACTACCTCAGAGTAAAAGGATGGAAAACAATCTTCCAAGCAAATGGTCTCAAGAAACAAGCAGGAGTAGCAATTCTAATATTAAATAAAATTGATTTTCAACCAAACCTAATTAAAAAGGATAAAGAAGGCCACTACATATTCATCCAAGAAAAAATGTTACTAAGAGGAACTCTCAATTCTGAACATTTATGCCCCAAATGCAAGGGCATCCACATACATAAAAGAAACTTTACTAAAGCTTAAAGCATACATTGCACCTCACACAATAATAGTGGGGGACTTCAACACCCCACTCTCAGCAAGGGACAGATCATGGAAACAAAAAATAACCCGAGACACAATGAAACTAACAGAAGTTATGAACCAATTGGACTTAACTGACATCTATAGAACATTTCATCCTAAAACAAAAGAATATACCTTTTTCTCAGCACCTCATGGTACCTTCTCCAAAATAGACCATATAATTGGTCACAAAACATGTCTCAACAGGTATAAAAAGATTTAAATAATCCCTTGTACCCTATCAGACCACCATGGACTAAGGCTGGTCCTTAATAATGACAAAAACAACAGAAAGCCCACATACACATGGAAACTGAACAATGCTCTACTCAATGATGACTTGGTCAAGAAAGAAGTAAGGAAAGAAATAAAAGACTTTTTAGAATTTAATAAAAAGGAGGACACATCATACCAAAACTTGTGGGACTCACTGAAAGCAATACTAAGAGGAAAACTCATATCTCTAAGGGCTTTCAAAAAAAAAAAACTGGAGAGAACATAAACTAGCAACATGACAGCACACCTGAAATCTTTAGAACAAAAAGAAGCAATATACCTAAGAGGAGTAGATGGCAGGAAGTAATCAAACTCAGAGCTGAAATCAACCAAGTAGAAACAGAAAGAACTATACAAAATATCAACAAAACCAGGAGGTGGTTCTTTGAGAAAATCAACAAGATAGATAAACCCTTAGCCAGATTAATCAAGGGACACAGAGAGAGTATCCAAATTAATAAAATCAGTACAGAAACAGAAGACATAACAACAGAAAATGAAGACTTTAAAAAAAATCATCAGATTCTACTACAAAGGCCTATACTCAACAAAATTGGATAATCTGGATGAAATGGACAATTTTCTAGACAGATACCAGGTAGCAAAGTTAAACAAGGAGCAGATAAACCATCTAAACAGTTGCATAACCCCTAAAGAAATAGAAGCAGTCATTAAAAAGTCTCCCCACCAAAAAAGTCCAGGACCAGATGGTTTTAGTGCAGAATTCTTTTAGACCTTCATGGAAGACCTAATACCAGTTCTCTTCAAACTATTCCACAGAATAGAAACAGAAGGAACACTACCCAATTTATTCTATGAAGCCACAATCACACTCATACCTAAAACACAAAGACCCAACAAAGAAAGAGAACTACAGACCAATCTCTCTTATGAATATTGATGCAAAATTACTCAAGAAAATTTTTACAAACTGAATCCAATAATACATCCAAATAATCATACATCATGATCAAGTAATCTTTATCCCAGGAATGCAGGGATGGTTCAATATTCAGACATCCATCAATGTAATCCTCTACAACTCAAAGAAAAAAACCATATGATCATCTCACTAGATGCCGAGAAAGCATTTGACAAAATTCAACACCACTTCATGTTAAAAGTCTTGGAAAGATCAGGAATTCAAGGCACATAACTAAACATAGTAAAAGCAATATAGAGCAAGCCAGTAGCAAACATCAAATTAAATGGAAACTTGAAGCAATCCCACTAAGATCAGGCACTAGACAAGCCTGCCCACATTCACCCTACCAATTCAATATAGTACTGGAAGTCCTAGCCAGAACAATTGGACAACAAAAGGAAGTCAAAGGGAAACAAATAGGAAAAGAAGAAGTCAAAATTTTACTATTTGCAGATGATATGATAGTATACTTAAGTGACCCTAAAACTTCCACCAGAGAACTCCTAAACCTGATAAACAACTTCAGTAAAGTGGCTGGATAAAAAATCAACTCAAACAAATCAGTAGCCTTCCTCTACTGAAAAGATTAACAGGCAGAAAATGAAGTAAGGAAATTATACCCTTCACAACAGTCACAAATAATATAAAATATCTTGGAGTAAATCTAACCAAGCAATTAAAAGATCTGTATGACAAGAAATTCAAGTCTCTGAAGAAAGAAATAGAAGGAGATCTCAGAAAATGGTAAGATCTCCCATGCTCCTGGATCAGTAGGATTAACTTAGTAAAAATGGCCATCTTGACAAAAGCAATCTACAGGTTCAATGCAATCACCATCAAAATTCCAAATCAATTCTTCATAAAGATAGAAAGAGCAATTTGCAAATTCATTTGGAATAACAAAAAACCCAGGATAGCTGTAACCATTCTCAATGATAAAAGAACTTCTGGGGGAATCACCATCTCTGACCTCAAACTGTACTACAGAGCAGTAGTGATAAAAACTGCATGGTATTGGTACAGAGACAGGCAGGGAGATCAATGGAATAGAATTAAAGATCCAGAAATGAACCTAGAAACCAATGTTTACTTGATCTTTGACAAAGGAGCTAAAAACATCAAGTGGAAAAAGGACAGCATTTTCAACAAATGGTGATAGATCAACTGGAGGTCAGCATGTTGAAGAATGCAAATCAATCCATTCTTATCCCCTTGTTCAAAGCTCAAGTCCAAGTGGATAAAGAACCTTCACATCAAACCAGACACACTGAATCTAATAGAAGAGAAGGTGTGGAAGACCCTCCAAAGCTTAGGCACAGGGGAAACGTTCCTGAACAGAACACCAATGGCTTATGCTCTAAGATCAAGAATTGACAAATGAGACCTCATAAAATTGCAAAACTTCTGTAAGGCAAAAGACACTGCCAATAAGACAAAACAGCAACCAACAGATTGGGAAAAGATCATTACCAATCCTAGATCTGATAGAGGGTTAATATCCAATATATAAAAAGAACTCAAAAAATTAGATTCCAGATAAACAATTAACCCTATTAAAAATGGGGTGTGGAGTTAAACAAAGTATTCTCAACTGAGGAAATTTGAATGCCCGAAAAACACCTTAAGAAATACTCAACATTCTTAGTCATCAGGGAAATGCAAATCAAAACAACCCTGAGATACCACCTCACACCAGTCAGAATAGCTAAGATAAAAAATTCAAGTGATGGTAGATGCTGGTGAGGATGTGGAGAAAGAGGAACACTTCCATTGTTAGTGGGAATGCAAGCTGGTACAACCACTCTGGAAATCATTATGGTGGGTCCTCAGAAAATTGGACATAGCACTATCTGAGGACCCAGCTATACCACTCCTTGGCATATACCCAGAAAAATGCTCCAACATATAACAAAGACATATGCTCCACTATGTTCATAGCAGCCTTATTTATAATAGCCAGAAGTTGGAAAGAACCCAGATGTCCTTCAGCAGAGGAATGAATACATAAAATGTGGTATATTTACACAATGGAGTACTACTCAGCTATTAAAATAATGAATTTGAGAAATTCTTAGGTAAATGGATGGAACTAGAAAATATCATCCTGAGTGAGGTAACCCAGTCACAAAAGAACACAGATGGCATTTACTCACTGATATGCGGATATTAGCCCAAAAGCTTGAAATAGCCATAATTCAAATAACAGACCACATGAAGCTCATGAAGAAGGAAGACCAAGTGTGGATGCCTCAGTTGTACTTGGAAGGAATGACAGAATGCACAAAGGAGCAAATATGGCGACAAAGTGTGGGACAGAAAGTGAAGGAGGGGCTGTCTGGAGACCACTCTACCTTGGTATCCGTCCCATGTGCAGTCACCAATGATAGACGCCAATATGGATGTAAGGAAGTGCATGTGGACAGGAGCCTGATGTAGCTGTCTCCTCGGAGGTCTGCCAGAGCCTGACATATCCAGAGGTGGATGTTCACAGCTAACCATTGATCTGATCAAGGTTTCCCAATGGAGAAGTTAGAGGACTGAAGGAGCTGAAAGGGTTGGTAGCCCCAAGGGGAGAGCAACAGTGCCAACCAACCAGAGCTCCCTAGGGTCTAAACCACCAGCCTGGAAGCACAAAGGGAGGCACCCATGTCTTCAGCTGTATACTTAGGGGAGGATGACCTTGTCAGGCATGGGTGGGAGAGGAGATCCTTGGTCCCATGAAGGCTGAACACCAAGTGTGGAGAAATTCGAGGGTAGGGGGGGAGAGTTGGTAATGGGGGGGTAGGTGGGGGCACAGCCTTGTGGAGGCAGAAGAGGGGATGGGATAGGGGGTTCCTGAGTGGTGGGGGAATGTGGTGAGGGTATAAAATCTGAAATGTAAACATAATATCCAATAAAAAATATGAAAAAAAGAGTTAAACAAAGCACAAATCTGGTTATAATTTGTAGGTATGAATGTCCTTGAAATCAATTTCTAGAACATGCATGTTATACAATCAAACACTCAGTGATGTATTTAAAAACACACACACACACACACATAGACACATTCACACACAGAGATATGTTCCACAGGACTGAGGTGTACACTGTTCTTCAATTACCTATTTTATTGCTTATGGATAATAGAGATATGACATATCTTAAGAAAGAATAGGATGCTCTCGACAATATCAAAAATGGAGATGCCGGCAGACAAGTTCAATATGTCTGTGGAAACTAAATATCAGCTCTATTTATGGCAGCATAGCCCTTGAAGACAAGTTCGGTCTTCAGAACTAAGCTTACTCACATCATGCCTGATCTGATTCAGGGCATTAGATTGCCTCAGCGTGTGTATTCTAGCAAAAGAAGCCTTGTGTAACTCCCTAATTTCCTGCTATTTGAAACTGGTTTCCTAAGGATCATATAAGACACTAGGTTCTTGTTTATACCCTTGATCAGATCTGACAGCCATATGTGTTGAAGGTGCAGTCTGGTCAAAGATATGTAGCAGCTTATAAAATAATGAAACATTAATTTCAAAAAAATGTACTATTAGAAAATATTATACTAAAATATATATTTAAAACTATTTTTTCTGTAATGTTGACTCTATAAATTAACTCAAAAGATAGGACACTGAAGTAGTGAATTTTTTAATACTTACTAGATTCTGACTCTCAGTAATGCTTCCCAGTTCACTACACATGTACAAACATAATGTACATGTATAGTGTACATATATAGCATTGATACCTGAAAATCCTATATTTAAGACATTTAAGACATACTTATTTAAAATTTCTCATCTCTTTTTCTTCCTTCCATAAATGACTTGTTGATGCACCTATAAAGTAAATTAGCAAATATTTCGAAAATTATACTTTGTACAATTTATTACTTTTTATATCAGTGTTACATCTGAAAAACCAGAAGTTTTTCCCAATAGTATATCTTTAATTTTTTCATTTGTCTCATTGATAATAATCATTAGATGTATATTTGCAAATAATGTTATCTCACTTTTGAACAATGGTGGATATTTAATTGCTTGACAGTAAGTGTCATATCATCCATTTTCAGACTTCCTTTGCTTGTAATTAAGAGTGCATTATGCTCAACCTATTTTTGCCTGCTTATATTAATATTTAAAAGATTTAAATGTTGATGTAATTAATATTACCTTATACAATGTTGTATTGTATAAGGTGTGATTTATGTGTAATAAAGATTAAATTAACAACAGTTCTTAGATTCCGCAGCTATCAGACACATAGGTCAGAAATTTCTAATTTTCGTATTTTTCTTTGAAAGAGTATTTAAGATAACACACATGTAAAATGGAGTGACAAAATTTACATAAATAATGGATATATGTATTCAAACATTTACTATAGATTTATACTGAAGGCCTTTGAATGCATTTGATATTATATTGATATATAAAGTATTTTGATATATGGCTATGTTCCAAAATCTAATGTTACCCTCCTGAATTACAGGATGCTTTAACTTCTTCCAATAAAATATATCTTCACTTAGTGATACTCTCATTTCATTGCCATCTCTCCATGCTTTCTAGTCTCCAGTGAGAACAAACTCACATGGACTCTGGGAGATTGCAGTTTCTTTTGTTATAAATGAATGAGATCATATGGTATTTCTAGACTGAATTTTTTTTTTTCTTTTTTATCGGGTATTTTCTTTATTTACATTTCAAATATCATCTCCTTTTCTGGTTTAATCGCCCAAAACACCCTATCATATCTCCCCTCCCCTGCTTCTGTGAGGGTGTTCTGCCACCCACCCACCCACTCACTCCCAACCCTCAAATTCTTTTAAGAAGGAATTAATGTCACAATGTGGGGCAGTAGGCAGAGACCGCTGGGTCAACCTAGTCAAGTGCACGCCTCAAACCCCAATGAATCTAAAGGGACAGTAGAAGTTCGGCTTTGCTCCTGGGCCCTGGTTACTTTCACTTAGCATCAGCCATCTACAGCCCCTTTCAAAGAAATGTTTGTGGTCTTTGATCACATAGCACAGGTAGAGGGCATGACTACAGGCCAGAAAGCCTCAAGAGATCTCCATATTAATGCAATACCTAAAGGCCAGAGGGCATAGCCAATTAAGTACTTTCTCAGCCCCTCCTCTTACTTGCAAAAGGTATTTAACCTCAGGTCCACCCTGAGGACACAAGGTACAGCTTCATCCACTTTCCACCATAACAATAAATGTTTTAAATCTATGGACTACCTCTCATACTTGGGGCCTGCTGTGGAGAACCATGGAGGGGGGCATTAACTAATGAGCTGCTGCCTAATCTCCCTCTGAAGGAGTTCTCTACATTCCAGCCACAGAGGCCTGCCAACTTAAGCAAGCTAGCCCAGCCAGCCATGACACAGCCAAGCAAGTCACCATGACCAAGAATCTCACTACCCCAAGGGCTGCCACAGGAGCTTCTTCCCCTCACCCTTTCAGCTACAGGCCTGGATGCAAACCCTCCCCACCTTTTAGTCTTTCTGCAGTCTCCCTGCAGCACCTGGGAGCCCAAGGGCTTGAGACCATCTGGTCTCGAGCCAGCCACCTTGGCCGGAGACCTCCAACCCAAGAACTCTGGCCCACATGAGGTCTCAGACTGAGATATCCCCACTCCCAGAATAGAGGCAAGCAGCTTCCCCTAGCCCTGCATCTGCCTTGTGTACTGTGGAAGAAGCACAGTCAAATTCCCATGCTTCTGCCACCCTGAGCCACCTGGACATGTGAGGCCTACAACTCAGCCCAACAGGACTCATGCCTAGGAGTAGTTACTACAGCCCCACAACTGGTAGAGAATGTGGAAAAAACCAGCTCCAAGTGTACCCCTACTGGTGCCCACAAAGAACCACTCCACAAAACTCAAGGACAGTGAGTAACTCCCAGCCTAGTTCAAAAGACTAGACCTCTGTCTGTCTCTGTCTATCTCTGTCTCTGTCTCTGTCTCTCTCTCTCTCTCTCTCTCTCTCTCTCTCTCTCTCTCTCTCTCTCTCCCCCCTCTCTCTCTTTCTCTCTCTTTTTCCATAATTTTCTCTTCCAGAACAAACAAAAGCCACCGAAGATCCTTCCCATGACATTTTAGGGTTGAGGTCCCCATATCTGCTTAGCTACTTGTTGTGTACGCTTGGGAAGGTGTGACACATGGAGTTTGACTGTACTAATTCCACTCTACCTGGAGGGTATTGGAATGTAGGAAATAGCCAAGGCACTGCACAGGGGTTGCAAAGAACAGTCTGAGATATGGGAATGCCAGAGCTGGCTCTGGGGTCCCTGAGCCGGTGACAGCACAGAGGCCATGAGACTCTCAGAGTCTTGAACATGCAGGTACTTCTAGGAGTTGCAGAAGAACTGAGTACTGGGTGGGAGACCGTGGTTTGGGTCAATCTCAGGGTCGGCGGAAAAGTGGGAGCTCCAGCTGGTCCCAAGAGGATTGTCCTTGGCTTGATGGGTGTCAGGCTTGATGGGTAGCAAGATTGGTGGCAATGGTGTCTGGAAGTACAAAGAGTTCTTCCAGTGGCTTTGTAGGCAAAGGCCTTCTCCATGGCTTCCCAAGATGGGATCCCAATGAAAAGAACAGTCCAGGGTTCCGAATCCTTTATTTTCATGATGGAAAATGGATGCATAAAACCATACCCCACTTCTCAGTGTGGGCCTGTGGTTAAATACCTTTTGCAAAGGGGAATGTCTTGGATAGTCATCTTATTGGCAACACCCTCCAGGCCTCTAGGAACATCCATTAGTACGGAGATTTGTCTTGAGCTTATGTTACCACTGGTCATGTCTCCTTTCTATTGTACTGTCTAGGATGTTAGGGATGCTTCATCTACATGTGGAATATCTTGCAACATTTCCCTTACATGACAGATGGACAAAAACCTATGGGGTGGCTTCATCTCTGTGAAAGGGTCCTGGTGCCCAGGAGCAGGCGAGTCTCTTATGGTCCCTTCAGAGTTTCTGGGGCTTAAAAGCCTTTAGCTCAACCAAAGACCAGGCTACCTCTCATGTTCCAGTGCCCCACATGTAATAATTGAAATAGATATTCATTTGATTCCTAATAAACATATATTCCCATATTTATATCATTTGAAATTTGTAAATGCACTACATGATATTAATGTGTTTCTAAGCCTCTAGAGGAGCTAATTTTGCATAATCACCATGCAGTGGTAGTGTGAAAATCAGTGATCCCTAAAAATATATTTGCAGGAATTTGTAATGGGCTAGGAAAAAATAAGTTTTATTTTTCTTGTTTGCTTAACCAGCTGTCTCTGGTTTTACTACCATGAGCTTAGACCTTCTGGCTCCAGATTTTTGTAAATGAAGTTATTTTGGAGTCAAGGAACAAAACTCATCCTTGTTCACCTTTATCCCTATCTCCAAAAACTCAGAGAGTGTCAAGTTCTCCCTGAGATTTACATCTTTGATGCCACAAGTATCTGCTATGTATTATAGTTAGAGACACAATGAAGAGACATCAGTGACATCAAGCAACAACCCTTACATACATACATACATACACACACACACATACACAAACACACATGCACACACACACTTCTTCTGTTATTAGATTCAGCGAGACAACTTAGGAACTGTCCTGAGTTTTTGTTCTGTTATAGCATTATATTGTCTACATCTAATATTTTATGTCAATGTGTGCTGGTATTTTCTTTGGTTTTGTAACTAACTAAGAAAATACATGTATAGTCTCTACAAAGGTAGAATTTCACTTTTCAAAATCAGATATAATTTTGCCATTGATAGCATGGTTGCAATTGATAAATTTCTTTCAAACAGTGTGATTCTATAATTTAAACATGGTTTTGGCACAGATCAAACCAGCAAATTGTATAAAAGTTCCAATGACTAGAAAACCTTCTGGTTTCCCATCAGACCTTGCTAATCTTACACCCATGAGTACCTTAGGGTGAGAGCTGATTGGGGTGTTTGTGTTCCACTAATTAAATTTACTTTTAGCCTGTGTTGTCCTCTCATCTTTCAGCATTATCCTTCCTTGCCTTCTGGCCTTTTCCCAGTCGATCACATGAAACCCAGGAAATGTCTCCTCACTAGGTAAAAAAATATGTTTCTGAGTCTACTGTACTCTTTATGTTCTCTGTGCAATATACACACTGCCAATACTATTATGTACTTCAAATATAAACCACAAGAGACAATCTTCTACCTGTGGATTTGTTGGGATGATTAACAGAAAGGCTAAGCATGGTATGAGGATTCAGTTGTGATTCGATTTAAACAGTACAGGCCAATGTAACTACCATAGGGTGACTTCAGGTAGAACAGGCCTAATTTCTCAAGAAAAGCTCAAGTTCTGTCCTCCATGGAATTCAATTTTATGTCTGCCCTGCCATATCACAGTAACACAGAATTTATAGGACAATATTTTTGACCTATAAGATATAGATAAATACATTAATACTCTACAAATTAGTTTAGAACAACTCCTAAATCTGGATGTGATTAATGAAATAGAGACTATATCTCATTTAGTAAACAAAGAAGAAAACTCTACTACTATATACTCTGATTTACAAATGACATCAGGTTTGTATAATCAATAGCATTATTAAATTCTTTTTTTTTTTTTTTTTTTTTTTTTTTTTTTGGTTTTTTGAGACAGGGTTTCTCTGTGTAGCCCTGGCTGTCCTGGAACTCACTCTGTAGACCAGGCTGGCCTCGAACTCAGAAATCCGCCTGCCTCTGCCTCCCAAGTGCTGGGATTAAAGGCGTGCGTCACCACTGCCTGGAACATTATTAAATTCTTGTTGAATTGGGACGGTAAAAGGGAAACGCCAAAATAAATCAGTCGTGCAGAACCTGAGGAGCAGGTGCAGACCGGATTCAGCCAGTGTGTTTCCCAACTTTACCCATAGTTTAATTTTCTCATTTAGCCACATACAAGTCCTAGTACACCATGTGCTATGTCAGAACACTGGCTTTGAAAGACAGAAGATCTGACAGGGGTAATTGCAGTTATTTCCTAATATCTACTGGAAGTTACAGGAAAATAAATGACAAAATCCAAAGCTCCTCTCAATGACAATTAAGACAGTTCATGTCATTATAGAATGGAATGCTCAATAGGAAAAGTAGAACATTACAGAACTTTCTCATAAAAACATAATTTCAAGGCTTATCATGCTGTGTCTCTCCAAAAAATCATTAATATCATCATGTTTGTGTGTACTGGTTGTTAGATATCTGTGAGTCATTTATATGCCATTAAACTTCCATGTTTCTGAATCTGTAGATTGTAGCATGATTATTTTAAAATTTACAACTAAATGCACTTATAAGTGAATACAAATCTTTCAGGGTCTGTGATACCTGACTCAAGATTTTTTTTCAACTTCTCCCACTTTGCTTTTTGCTCTTGTTGTTTTGTTATGTCTTGTAAATTTCAAGATACATTTTTAACAGTTAAATAATGCTCTATTGTGTAAATATATCTTATTTTATTTCCCATTTTCAGTTGACGGACATCCAGTTGGTTTTAAATTTCTAGCTATTATTGGTAAAACTAATATGAATATAGTGGAGCAAGTGTCCTATTGGTTGAACGGAGACTGTTTGGATATATGCCCAGGAGTGATATATCTGGTTTTTCTAAGAACCAATATATTATATTCCAAAGTCAATGCACAAATTTTCATTCACAGCAGGAAAACCAGAGAGCCTGAGTATCAAAGTAGGCTTAAATAAGAACACAAGAATCCTCTTGGGAGGGGAAAATAGAACAGATTTCATAAGTGGAAGCTGCCTAGGATTGGCAACAGGGGGAGTGTGGAAGGTACTGAGAGAAATAACTGGAATTGCAGCTACTTCAGGGGCAAACTCGAAACATACTACAATTAATACTACATATGATCTATAAGAGTAACCCTAGAAAAGAATCCTAAAGATGGAAGACAGAGAGCCTATACTGGCCATCTCCTGGAACCAGGCAAGGCCTAAATTTGAGAGATTGGGTTATAAGCTCAGACAAAAAAAACACCTTCAGTCTAGAGTCTGTCCTAGAATTTGCTGCAATCAGAGGCAGCACTGTCATCAAAGAGACCAGAGAGACTTTATAAGTTACTGTTGGAAACAGATGAAGAATCTCACACTCAAAAATTCATTAGTGTTCAAGCAGTTCTACAGAAGACAGGGGATAGAGGTCCAGAGGGTTTGGGGACACTGTAAGAACATGACCCACAAATTCAATGGACCAGGACTCATAGAGCCTATCAGAAATCAGGGACCCTATTGGGTTCTTACTTTGGGCCCCTGCTTATGTGTTATAGCTGACTAGCTTAGTGTTTTTGTGGGATTCCTAACAGTGAGCAGGAAATGTATCTTGACTCTTTTGTTTATTTGTCAGACTCTTTTTCTCCTATTGAGTCACCTTGTCCAGCCATAATGTGATGGTACATGACTGGTCTTCTTGTAGTGTGTTATAGTATATGTTTGATGTCCTCATTATGGTTGTTCTTTTCTTAGTAGAGGAGGGAGGTGTACCTGGGAGAAAGGGAATGTAAAGGAAGAGACACAAGAAGGGGAAAGATGGAAAACTTCAGTCAGGATGTAACAACACAGAACAAATTTTAAAATTTGAATTTTTTTAATTTTAAATTTTATTTTAAAGTTTTAAAAAAGTTTGTGTGTGTTTGTGTGTATGAAAATTATCACTTTTGATGACTCTGCTTAATGAATATGAAACGATCTACTGTATTGCCTCTAAATAGTTTAGAACTGACATCAATTCAATCACATATTATAATAGCAATGCCTGTTTGTTTCTTACTTACATTTGTTTGAAATACTTTTTTTCCAAACATTAAGTGATGTGTCTCATTGATAGTCATTGATAATGATGTCTGTTTGTCAGGATAGCAGCAAGATTTGTCCCATCTTTTAATCCAATCCACTAGTCTGAATTATTATATTAAGAAAGTGAGGAAATTAATACTCAGATTTATTATTGGAAAATATAAAATAATCTCTGTCATTTGTTGTTTGTGATGGCTTCTTAGAACTCAACAATTATGGTGGAATTGGTTATTTATTCAGTTTTATTGTGAGTATGCTTATTCTATTCAGGCTAAATATTCAATTATTCTTTTAGGTCAGCATTAGTAGTCTTTTGTTTCTTCATAGTTTTATTGTGAAAACATTGTATTTTTCCTTCACTTTTAACATATACTTTTGTTATGTATACTCATCAGAATTCATAGTTGTGTTCTTTAAAAATATGTTGTATATCAGTCTGTTTGTCTAACTTCAAATGTTTCTGTTGAATAATCAGTAGTAATTCTGAAGGACCTACCCTTATAAAAGACCTGACTGCTTGTGTTGCTTTTAATAATCATTCCTTATACTGTCATCTTAATATCTTAACTATAACATTATGTGAGAGTTTTTCTGTTTCTCTTTGGTCTTCTATTGTCCCCTTGTACTGAGATTAGCATTTTTGTAGGTTTTGGAAATATTGTTATATTTTATTGAAAATATTCTCTGTATATTTGCTATGTATTTGAACTTTTGTTATCTGCTTGTAAGTTTTAAATCTACTCAGAGAAGAGCCTTGCTAAATGGCCAAGGTATTGGTAAATATATTTTGAGTCTGAGTCATACTTCTGGAAGCATAGTACTGGGAGGAAGAACTGGACCTTAACATCATAATTTATTTATTTTATTCACATTGCATCTAAACCTCAGCCCCTCTACTCTTCTCCTCCATATTCCCTCTTACAATTCCCTTGTAAATTGCTTGTGTTTCTCCATTGTGTCCAAAAGCATTTCCATGTATTATTTTTACACAGTAAAGTTTTTTTGATTGAACCTTATTGTATGACTCAATGATTTTTTTTATGTTCCAGCATTGACTCTCATTTTGAGTTTTTGTTTTTGTTTTAGCATGATTTACTTTATTGGTGATTCCTTCCTCTGAGGCCTTTGATTTTTGAATAACTATAACTTCCATGTCCAGCATTACTGCAGTTCCTTTCCTTTAACATTTTCTGCCTTATTAAACTATTTTTAAATAATTTTTATATTTTCTCATTTCATTAAGCTCATTTTGATGATACTGTTGTGAAGTCAGCTGGTTTCTACTGAGCACTCACTTCATGTCTCCTTCCATGCTTAGCACTTTAAGAGGAAGGATGTTAGAATTTCTGCTCTGAAGGAAGGCAGTCGTATAGAAAGAATATCTTGTCCATTGTATGGATACATCATCTATCCATTTAAAATTCTATAAACTATGGCTTAGGTAGAAAATAGATATTCTGGGATATAAATAAACATGATAGATCAACACAAGAAGATGTGAGGAATCAAAAACATGGTACCTGGGCACAGAATTAGCCATGTAGCTGAAAGCAGGTTAAAATAAATGAGTTATCTTAAGTTTTAAATCTACTCAGAGAAGAGCCTTGCTAAATGGCCAAGGTATTAGTAAATATATTTTGAGTCTGAGTCATACTTCTGGAAGCATAGTACTGGGAGGAAGAACTGGACCTTAACATCATAATTTATTTATTTTATTCACATTGCATCTAAACCTCAGCCCCTCTACTCTTCTCCTCCATATTCCCTCTTACAATTCCCTTCCCCCATTATATATTCTCCCTCTACTCATAAAATGGGAAGTTTCCATTGGGTACCATCCCAGCAAGAGACATCTAGTCCCAGCAAGACTGAGCACCTTCTCTCTCACTGAGGCCACACTAGCCAGACCAGCTACGAAAATAGTATCCAATGGCAGGCAACAGAGTCAGAGACAGACTCTGTTCCAATTGTTAGAAGACACCTATGAAGACCATGCTGCATATCTGCTAGAAATATGCAAATGCTATTTGGTTGGTGGTTCACTCCAGAGACAGAAAAATGGGCCCAGATTAGTTGGCTCTATGGGTCTTCATCAGATGTCATTGACCCCTCCAGCAAGCTCAGTTCTATCTCTAACACTTCCAGAAGACATCACCAGCACTTCCTAATTTTTGGCTATGGGTCTTTGTATCTATTTCCATCCTATACTAGATGAAATCTCTCATGAAACAGTTATGTGAGGTTCCTGTCTAGAAGCATTGCAGTGAATCATGAATACTGGCAGAGGTTGACCATCTGCCATCAAAAGAGCATCTTGATCAGCTAGTCTTTAGTTGTCCATTCCCTCAATTACTGATTCATCTTTATCCTTGTACATTTTATAGGTAGGAAACAATTAAGGTTGAAGGTTTTGTGGGTAAATCAGTCTGTATATCCCCTGAAAGTAGGAACATCAGTTAGCATCAGCCCTGTACACTCCCCATACTTGCCTCTATCCCAGATATCCAGCTAGTCCCAAAGATGCCCCACCACCAATTTCCATGCTCACACACAGACTTTCATGCCCCAGCCCCCACACATGACTGTCATTACCATATCTCTGTTCAGCCCCTCTCCCACCCCAGTTGCCTTTCTCTCCATTCACCTCTAATGACTATTTTGTTTCTACTTCTGAGTGAGATTTGCAGATTTTCTCTTGGGGCTTCATTGTTGGGCCCAGTTTTTGTGTGTCTCTGGATTTGTAGATTGATTATCCTACAATTAATTAATTATTGATTATCCTACAATTAATTAATCCTACAATTGATTATGGCCAATGTCTACCTATGTACTCATCAATTAGGTCTATCTGGATAATTTAAGTGCCTCTTGGCCATTCAAAATTCCTTCTGGTCCTCTCTTTAAGGTAGCTTAGAGGAAAGAAAGCATCTATAGGGGCAAGAATGAATTACCTCACTCGGGATGTTATTCTGAAGTTCCACTAATTTGTCTGCCCATTTCATGATGTCTGTTTTAAGAGCTGAATGGTATTTTATTGAGTAGATATGGTACAGCTTCTTTATTCATTCTTCAGTTAAGGGACATCTACATTGTTCTGAGTTCCTGGTGAATGTGAATAAATATGCTATGAACACAATTGAGTAAGGGTCTGTGTGGTAATCTGCGACATCTTTGATATATTTTCAATAGTACTATACCTGGGTCTTGAGGTAGACCCATTTCCAAGTTTGTGAGAAAATGCCAAAATGATTTCCACAGTAGTTGTACAAACTTGCACTTTCTCTAGCAGTGGAGGACTGTTTCCCTTGATCCATATCTTCAACAGCATGTACTGTAATTAAATCTTTGTTCTTGGACATTCTGTGGGTGTAAGAAAGAATGTCAGAATCATTATGATTCGCATTTTCTGTTATCTAAGGACATTAAACATTTCTTTAAGTGCTTCTTGGCCATTCAAGATTCCTCTGTGGAGATGTTGGAGGCCACCTCTGGGGTTCTGGTCTTTTATTTAAGGTAAACTATGGGGCAAAGCAGTTTTGGAGCAAGACTTTCTTGAAAGAAATCATGGTTGTCTTTTGATATAATAATAGTGTTTACCTCTCTTGATTCTAAATGACTTTGCAGCACTAGCTGGCTGTCCTGTCTGAGTTCTTCTGGTCGTAGGAACTGCAGATTCTATAGTGTTTATCATCTCATCATAAAAAAGTAGGGGATTAAGTAAAGGATTAATTGCTAAGTCTTTTTTTCTCTCTTGCCCAGAAGACTTGACTCTCACTTGTCAGGAAGAACAAATACTTGGAGCAATAAACTCTTATTCTACCATGAGGAGAAAGTCACGATCACTTTCTACTGAAGGAAAAACTTTTACACACACAAATATGCATAGACACACATAATTCATACACTCACATTCATTATCAGACACTTATTTGATGTGCCCAACAATCTACATAATCAGTTTATGTCCTTACACAGGCACACCTATACAAATGCATATGGAGTAAAACTAAGAAGGAAGCACATGATTAGAGAGAACTCACTCTGGATGAAAACTAAGTTTCAACCTTCATTGCATAATTAAAGAAAAAGCTTTTATCCATTTATTGTTAAATTAATTAAACCCAAGTCTGTAAGAGAAAAGAAAACTTGGTCCTCTTTAGTAATTAAATTTGCCTTGCTGTTAAGAAAACAAACAAACAAACAAAAAGCCAAAATGAAATAAAACAAAAAACAAAACAAACAAACAAACAAACAAACAAACAAAATCTGTGCCATGTCATAATAAGGAAATCCTGACTGCTCTTTTGCTCTCTCTGTAGCTTCTTCTTTGACTGTCTTCATCTCTCTCTTATGCTCTGTTGTGTTTTGCTATGTTCAGCTGTCTCTCTACTTTCTCTCTTGTTCTAAATCTCTTTCTGCAGTCTTCATTTTGCTCTTGACTTCTGCTCTCTGACTAATGCCACTATTCCTAGTTTTTTGTAACTTTCTAGGAAAACCAATCACATGGTTCTCTTTTTTTTTTTTTTTCATGTACATTTCAAATGTTGACTTCCTTCCTGGTCCTCCCTCCAGGACTTCTTTACCCTACCTCTTTTCCTTTGCTTCTGAAAGTTTGCTCCTCCACACACCCACCCACTTCCACCTCTCACTGCTAACATTCTCCATTCTTAAAGCATTGAGCTTCCATAGGATTAAGCATATACTTTCCAACTAAGGCCAGACAAGGCAGTCCTTTGCTACATATGTAGTGGGTGCCACAGACCAGTCCAAAATACTGTTTGTTTGATGGTTTAATCTCTAGGAGTCTTAGAGTAT
Organism: Arvicanthis niloticus; assembly: GCF_011762505.2. NCBI lineage: Eukaryota > Metazoa > Chordata > Mammalia > Rodentia > Muridae > Arvicanthis > Arvicanthis niloticus. The sequence goes on along the minus strand of NW_023045552.1, from coordinate 2,066 downwards.
CCAGGTTAGTTCATATTGGTCTCTATGGGTTTGAATCTCTTTCAGCTCCTTCAGTTCTTCCCCTGAACTCTTTTCCATAAAAATCCTTGACCTGTGCATAGGATGGATCCAAAGTAGGTCTGGTCTCTGGATGGCCTTTCCTTCAGTCTCAGTTCGAATTTTGTCCCTGAGTTTTAATTAGACAGGAACAATTCTGTATCAATTTTGAACATGGCTGGGTTACTACATAGCTCAAAAAAGCCATGTGTATCCATTGGAGGTTGCCTCTTTATATTATATCTCCCTATTGTTGGACATTTCAGCTAAGGCCATCCCACTGGGGCCTAGAATGTATCAAATCCATGATGTCTGGGACTTTGTATAGTTTAACCCTGCCTCCCACCCCACACTGCTGCATATTTCTGTTCATTCTCCTGGTCTTCTGGACTTCTCTTCTGTCTCCCTCATACATGATCTGGCCTCCTTTCCCCTCCACCTCCCTTCTTCCACCCAGTTCCCTCCCTCTTAAGATATTTGTTCCACCTTTTAAGAGGGATTGAAGTTTTCACAATCTGACCTAACTTTTTGTTTTGATTCTTATAAACTGTGAGTATCAAGTGGTATCATGGGTCTTCTGACCATTTTGGCTAATGGCTTTTCCAAGCACACATTTTTTACAAAAGTTCAAACATAATTTCAAATTATACATTGAATAAGAAATTTACAACAGAAATGTTTAAATGTGTTATCATTAGAAGTATTTACCTGAGTAGATATTTATTTTCTGTCACTACCTTCAGAGAAGTTCATTGAAAGTTAAAATTTATAATTCTTTTGTTTAACAATGATGTTTTGTATAGATAAACGCAGTCAACATTTTATCTTCTGTTCTTGCACCTAAAATAAAACATTCTTTTCCTTTCATGACCTTTGTTTAATTGTTTTACAGCTTTAAGGGAATTTTTTGAAGTTGTAAATGCATTCTTTCTGTCTTAGCAGCAATTAACTTGTGACACATGAAGACTTGCAGAGATCTAATTGCAGTTTTGATATAAGAGAGGACATTAATAGAAGTCTAATTATAAAGAACTTAATAAATATTAGTATAATTTTAGGAATTCATATAGAGTCATCATTAGTAATTAAGAAATCATTTGTTTTTCTCTACAGCATCAGTATAAGACAGAACACTTTTATAGATCAGGAGATAATCTGCCCAATTGTGTGGGCTAATGTCCAGGAATTACAAATTCTAAAAGGACAGAAAAGGCATATCAGCTACATGGAAAAATTACTGAGATTCCTTCTTGGGCCTGGCATGCAAACACTCATTCTTTATAGCTCCATGGTGAAATATCTCTGGAAGATCATCTGGTAGCCTTCAAACTTTCCAGAATGATTTCTGGAAAGATTCTAGTTGACTGAAGGCAAGGGTAGACTAGGATAATGGTGTTTTTGAGGTGAGTCATTTATCCACTTTGTGTGTGTGTGTGTGTGTGTGTGTGTGTGTGTGTGTGTGTGTGTTTTAATAAATTCACTATTCACTTTTGGCTGTGAAGCTAGGATAAGGTGATCTTTTGCTTACTATCCCATGGGAATGAAAACATCAGAGGGGATTAAAATAATTCTCTTAGCCATCCATGAAATTCATACATAATTAAAATGAATATCTTTGCTATCCACATTTATAAACCCTTACTTTAGCTTTTTTAGGAGTGGCATGCTTTTTGTCTCTCAGGCTGCACTTCAACTAGCAGTAAGAATAAACTCATTTAATCTATATTTGTACAGGCTCTTAATCTTTGATCTTTCCCTGTAGATTTAAGCACCGTGACATTGATGACATTTCACCATCTGTGTGGAATGATCCACAAATGTTGATGCCTAGACTTCCTTCACAATTTGCTGTTCCACCATACTATAGGGACAAGTGCTCTGTGTCATTCATAACAGTCTTATTTGTAACAGCCAGAAGCTAGAAACCACCCAGATGTCCCTCAAAGGAAGAATGGATACAAAAATGTGGATCATTTACACAATGAAATACTATCCAGCTCTCAATAATGAGGACATCATCAGTTTGCAGG
>NW_023045551.1:0-26397 GCF_011762505.2 Arvicanthis niloticus | reverse complement strand
GCATCCAGAGAGAGGAGATGACAGAAGGGCATCTAGAGAGAGGGGAAGATAGAAGGACATCCAGAGAGAGGAGATGACAGAAGGGCATCCAGAGAGAGGAGAGACCAGAAGGGCATCTAGAGAGAGGGGAAGACAAAAGGACATCCAGAGAGAGGAGATGACAGAAGGGCATCCAGAGAGAGGAAATGAAAAATAGGGAATCCAGAAAGAGGAGAGAACAGAAGTGCATCCAAAGAGAGAATACAGAAGGGCATACAGAGAAAGGAGAGGACAGAGCGGCATCCAGAGAGAGGAGGAGACAGAAGGGTATCCAGAGAGAGGAGTGAAAAAATGGGCATCCAGATAGAGGAGAGCCTAGAAGGGCATTGAAAGAGAGAGGACCACACAGAAGGGCATCCAGAGAGAAGAGGACAAAAGAAAATCCAGAGATATTAGTGAACAGAAGGGCATTCCTAGAGAGAAGAGAACAGGTGGGCATCAGGATAAAGGAGAAGACAGAAGGTCACCCAAAGAGAGTAGATGACAGAAGGGCATCAAGAGAGAGGAAAAGAAAAATAGGAAATCCAGAAAGAGGAGAGAACAGAAGTGCATCCAGAGAGAGGAGAAGACAGAAGAGCATCCATAGAGAGGAGAGGATAGAACAGCATCCAGAGAGAGGAGACGACAGAAGGGAATCCAGAGAGAGGAGAGAACAGAAGGGCATCCAGAGAGAGGAAAAGAAAAATAGGCAATCCAGAAAGAGGAGAGAACAGAAGTGCATCCAGAGAGAGGAGAAGAAAGAAGGGCATCCAGAGAAAGGAGAGGATAGAACGGCATTCAGAGAGAGGAGAAGACAGAAGGGTATCCAGAGAGGAGAGAAAAAAAGGCATGCAGAGAGAGGAGAGCCCAGAAGGGCAGAGAGAGAGAGAGAGAGAGAGAGAGAGAGAGAGAGAGAGAGAGAGAGGAGAATACAGAAGGGCATCTGGAGAGAGGAGAGAACAGAAGGGTATCCAGAAAGAGGAGAGAACAGAATGTAATCAATAGAGAGGAGAGTGTAGAAGGGCATCCAGAGAGAGGAGAGACCAGAAGGGCATCCAGGGTGAGGAGTAGACAGAAGGGCATAGAGAGACAGGAGAGAACAGAAGGGAAACCTGAGAGATTGGAGAATAGAAGGGCATCCAGAGAGAGGAGAAGACAGTAGGGCATCCAGAGAGAGGAGAAGACAGAATGGCATCCGGAGAGAGGAGATGACAGAAGGGCATCCAGAGAGAAGAAAAGACAAATAGGGAATTCAGAAAGAGGAGAGAACAGAAGGGCAACCAGACTGAGTAGAAGACAGAAGGGCATCAAGAGAGAGGAGAGGATAGAACGGCATCCAAAGAGAGGGGAAGACAGAAGGGAATCCAGAGAGAGGAGAGAACAGAAGGGCATCCAGAGGGAGAAGAGAACAAAATGGCATCTAGAGAGATGGGAAGACAGAAGGACATCCAGAGAGAGGAGATGACAGAAGGGCATCCAGAGAGAGGAGAAGAAAAATAGGGAATCCAGAAAGAGGAGAGAACAGAAGTACATCCAGAGAGAGAATACGGAATGGCATCCAGAGAAAGGAGAGGACAGAACGGCATCCAGAGAGAGGAGAAGACAGAAGGGTATCCAGAGAGAGAAGAGAAAAAATGGGCATCCAGTAAGAGGAGAACCTAGAAGGGTGTTGTGAGAGAGAGGAGGAGACAGAAGGGCATTCAGAGAGAGGAGAGAACAGAAGGGCATCCAGAAAAGGAGAGGATAGAAGGTCATCAATAGAGAGGAGAGAGTAGAAGGGCATCCAGAGAGAGGAGAAGACAGTAGGGCATCCGGAGAGAGGAGAGAACAGATGGGCATCCAGAGAGAGGAAAATAAAAATTAGGGAATCCAGAAAGAGGAGAGAACAGAAGTGCATCCAGAGAGAGGAGAAGACAGAAGGGTATCCAGAGAGAGGAGAGGATAGAATGGCATCCAGAAATAGGAGAATACAGAAGGGAATCAAGAGAGAGGAGAGAAAAAAGGACATCCAGAGAGAGGAGAGACCAGAATGGCATAGAGAGAGAGAGAGAGAGGAGAAGGCAGAAGGGAATTCAGAGACAAGAGAGAACAGAAGGGCATCCAGAGAGAGGAGAAGACAGTAGGGCATGCGGAGGGAGGAGAAAAGACAAGGGCATCCGGAGAGAGGAGAGCAAAGAAGCGCATCCTCATAAAATAGTACAGAAGGCTATACAGAGAGAAGAGAAGACAGAAGGGCATCTAGATACAGGAGAGAACAGAATGGCATCCAGAAAGAGGAGAACACAGAAGGGCATCCAGAGAAGAAGAAGACAGAAGCGAATCCAGAGAGAGAAGAGAACAGAAGGGCATTTGGAGTGAGGAGAGAACAGAAGGGCATCGGGAGAGAGGAGAAGACAAAAGGTCATCCAGAGAGAGGAGATGACAGAAGGGCATCCATAGAGAGGAAAAGATAAAAAGGGAATGTAGAGAGAGGAGAGAACAGAAGTGCATGCTGAGAGAGGAGATGACAGAAAGGTTTGTGGAAATAGGAGAGAACAGAAGGGCATCCAGAGAGAGGAGAAGACAGAAAGGCATCCACAGAGACGAGAGCAAACAAGGCCATCCACATAATATAGTACAGATTATACAGAGAGAGAACAAGACAGAATGGCATCCATATAAAAGGGATAACAGAATTGCAAGCTGAAAGAAGAGAGAACAGAAAGGCATCCATTAAAGTAGAAGACAGAAGAGAATCCTGAGAGAGGAGAGAACAGAAGGGAATTGGAAGAGAGGAAAAGACAGAAGGTCACCAAGAGAGTTGAGAACAGAAATGCATCCAGAAAGAGGAGAACACAGAAAGGCATCCAGAGAGAGGAGAGGACAGAATGGCATCCAGTGAGAGGAGAGAAGAGAAGAACATCCAATGTTAGGGGAGAATAGAAGGGCATCCAGAGAGAAGAGAAGACAATATTGCATCCGGAGAGAGGAGAGAACAGATGGGCATCAGGAGAGAGGAGAAGACAGAAAGCCATCCAGAGAGAGGAGATGACAGAAGGGCATCCAGAGAGAGGAAAAGAAAAATAGGGAATCCAGAAAGAGGAGAGAACAGAAGTGCATCCAGAAGGAGGAGAATACAGAAGGGCATCCAGAGAAAGGAGAGAAGACAGAAAGGCATCCAGAGAGAGGAGAAGACAGAAGAGTATCCAGAGAGAGGAGTGAAAAAAATGGGCATCCAGAGAGAGGAGAGCCTAGAAGGGCATTGAAAGAGAGAGGAGCAGACAGAAGGGCATCCAGAGAGAGGAGAGAACAGAAGGGCATCCAGAGAGAATAGGACAAAAGAGCATCCAGAGATATTAGAGAACAGAAGGGCATTCGTAGAGAGGAGAGAACAGATGGGCATCGGGAGACAGGAGAAGACAGAAGGTCATCCACAGAGATGAGATGACAGAAGGGCATCCAGAGAGAGGAAAAGAAAAATAGGGAATCCAGAAAGAGGAGAGAACAGAAGTTCATCCAGAGAGAGGAGAAGACAGAAGGGCATCCATAGAGAAGAGAGGATAGAACAGCATCCAGAGAAAGAAGAAGACAGACTGGAATCCAGAGAGAGGAGAGAACAGAAGGGCATCCAGAGAATGGACAGCCCAGAAGGCCATAAAGAGAGAAGAGAAGACAGAAGGGCATCCAGAAAGAAGAGAGAACAGAAGTGCATCCAGAGAGGGGAGAAGAAAGAAGGGCATCCAGAGAAAGGAGATGATAGAATGGCATTCAGAGAGAGGAGAAGAGAGAACGGTATCCAGAGATGAGAAAAAAAAAGGGCATCCAGAGAGAGGAGAGCACAGAACGGCAGAGAGAGAGAGAGAGAGAGAGAGAGAGAGAGAGAGAGAGAGAGAGAGAGAGAGAGAGAGAGGAGAAGACAGAAGGGCATCCGGAGAGAGGAGAGAACAGAAAGTCATCCAGAAAGAGGAGAGAACAGAAAGGCATCCAGAAAGAGGAAAGAACAGATGGTCATCAATAGAGAGGAGACAGTAGAAGGGCATCCAGAGAGAGGAGAGACCAGAAGGGCATCCAGGGTGAGGAGAAGACAGAATTGCATAGAGAGAGAGAGGAGAGAACAGAAGGGCATCCAGAAAGAGGAGAAAACAGAAGGGCATCAAGAGAGGAGAAGACAGTAGGACATGCAGAGAGAGGAGAAGACAGAATGGCATCCGGAGGGAGGAGATGACAGAAGGGCATCCAGAGAGAAGAAAAGACAAGTAGGGAATTCAGAAAGAGGAGAGAACAGAAAGGCAACCAGACTGAGTAGAAGACAGAAGGGCATCAAGAGAGAGGAGAGGATAGAATGGCATCACGAGAGAGGGGAAGACAGAAGGGAATATAGAGAGAGGAGAGAACAGAAGGGCATCCAGAGAGAAGAGACCAGAAGGGCATCTAGAAAGAGGGGAAGACAGAAGGACATCCAGAGAGAGGAGATGACAGAAGGGCATCCAGAGAGAGGAAAAGAAAAATAGGAAATCCAGAAAGAGGAGAGAACAGAAGTGCATCCAGAGAGAGAATACAGAAGGCATCCAGAGAAAGTAGAGGACAGAAAGGCATCCAGAGAGAGGAGAAGACAGAAGGGTATCCAGAGAGAGAAAAGAAAAAAATGGGCATCCAGTAAGAGGAGAGCCTAGAAGGGCATTGAGAGAGAGAGGAGCAGACTGAAGGGCATCCGGAGAGAGGAGAGAACAGAAGGGCATCCAGAAAGAGGAGAGGACAGAAGGTCATCAATAGAGAGGAGCGAGTAGAAGGGCATCCAGAGGGAGGAGAAGACAGTAGGGCATCCGGAAAGAGGAGAGAACAGATGGGCATCCAGAGAAAGAAGAGCACAGAAGTGCATCCAGGGACAGGAGAAGACAGAAGGGCATCCAGTAAGAGGACAAGAAAGAAGCGAATCGGGAGATAGGAGTAGACAGAAGCGCATCCAGAGAGAGGAGAGCAACGAAGGGCATCCACATAAAATAGTACAGAAGTCCATACAGAGAGAGCAGAAGACAGAAGGGCATCTAGATAGAGGAGAGAACAGAAGGGCATCCAGAATGAGGAGAGAATAGAAGGGCATCCAGAGAAGGAGAAGACAGAAGCCAATCCAGAGAGAGGAGAGAACAGAAGTGCATTCGGAGAGAGGAGAGAACAGAAGGGCATCGGTAGAGAGGAGAAGACATCCAGAGAGAGGAGATGACAGAAGTTCATTCAGAGAGAGAAAAAGAAAAATAGGGAATGCAGAGAGAGGAGAGAATAGAAGTGCATCCTGAGAGAGGAGATGACAGAAGGGTATTCAGAGAGAGAGGAGAGAATAGAAGGGCATCCAGAAAGAGGAGAGAACAGAAGGGCATCCAGAGAGAGGAGAAGACAGAAGGGAATCAATAGAGAGCAGAGAACAGAAGGGCATCCAGAGAGAGGAGAGACCAGAAGGGCATCCAGGGAGAGGAGAAGACCGAAGGGCATCCGGAGAGAAGAGAGAACAGAAGGGCATCCAGAAAGAGGAGAGAACAGAAAGGCATCAATAGAGAGGAGAAGACAGAAGGGAATCCAGAGAGAGGAGAGAACAGAAGGGCATCCAGAGAGAGGAGAGTGTAGAAGGGCATCAAGAGAGAGGAGAAGACAGTAGGGCATCCATAGAGAGGAGAGAACAGAAAGGCATCCAGAGAGAGGATACAGCAGAAGGGCATCCAGAGGGAGGAGAAAACCGAAGGGCATTCGGAGAGAGGAGAGAACAGAAGAGCATCCAGAGAGAGGAGAGGGCACAAGGGCATCTAGAGAGAGAAAACAGTAGGGCATCCAGAAAGAGGAGAAGACAGAAGGGCATCGAAAGATAGGAGAAGACAGAAGGGCATCCAGAGAGACGAGAGCAAAAAAGGCATCCACATAAAATAGTACAGAAGTTTACACAGAGAGAGGAGAAGACAGAAAGGCATCTAGATAGAGAAGAGAACAGAAGGACATGCAGAAAGAGGAGAGAACAGAAGGCCATACATTAAAGAGAAGACAGAAACAAATCCAGAGAGAGGAGAGAACAGAAGTTCCTCAATAGAGAGGAGAGAGTAGAAGGGCATCCAGAGAGAGGATAGACCAGAAGGGCATCCAGGGAGAGGAGAAGACAGAAGTTTCTCTAGGCAGAGGAGAGAACAGAAGGGCATCCAGAAGAGGAGAGAACAGAAGGGCATCCAGAGAAGACAGAAGGGAATCCAGAGAGAGGAGAGAACAGAAGGGCATACAGAGAGAGGAGAGAACAGAAGGGCATCGAAGAGAAGAGAAGACAGAAGGTCATCCAAAGAGAGGAGATGACAGAAGTTCATTCAGAGCAGGGAAAAGAAAAATAGGGAATGCAGAGAGAGGAGAGAATAGAAGTGCATCCTGAGAGAGGAGACGACAGAAAGATATGCTGATAGAGGAGAGAACAGAAGGGCATACAGAAAGAGGAGAGAACAGAAGGGCATCCAGAGAGAGGAGAAGACAGAAGGGAATCCAGAGAGAGGAGAGGACAGAAGGATATCATGAGAGAAGAGAGAACAGATGGGCATCCAGAGAGAGGAGAAGACAAAAGGGAATTCATAGAGAGGAGAGAACAGAAGGGCATCGGAATAAAGAGGAAAAGATAGAAGGTCATCCAGAGAAAGGAGAGAACAGAAATGCATCCAGAAAGAGGAGAAGACAGAAGGGCATCCAGAGAGAGGAAAGAACAGAATGGCATCCAGTGAGAGGAGAGAACAGAAAGGCATCCAAGGTCAGGTGAGAATAGAAAGGCATCCAGAGAGAGGAGAAGACAGTAGGGCATCCGGAGAGAGAAGAGAACAGATGGGCATCGGGAAAGAGAAGACAGAAGAGCATCCAGAGATAGGAGATGACAGAAGGGCATCCAGAGAGAGGAGATGACAAAAGGGCATCCAGAGAGAGGAAACACATAAGGAATCCAGAAAGAGGAGAGAACAGAAGTGCATCCAGAGAGAGGAGAAGACAGAAGGGTATCATGGGAGAGGAGAAGATAGAATGGCATCCAGAGAGAGGAGAAGACAGAAGGTAATCCAGAGAGAGGAGAGAACAGAAGGGCATCCAGAGAGAGGAGAGTCCAGAAGGGCATAGAGAGAGAGAGGAGAAGATATAAGGGCATCCGGAGAGAGGAGAGGACAGAAGTTAATTCAGAAAAAGAAGAGAACAGAAGGACTTCAAGAGAGAGGAGAAGACAGAAATGAATCCAGAGAGAAGATAGAACAGAAGGGCATCCAGAGAGAGTAGAAGACAGAAGGGCATCCAGAGAAAGGAGAAGACAGTAGGGCATCTGGAGAGAGGAGAGAACAGAAGGGCATCTGGAGAGACGAGAGCAAACAAGGGCATCCACATAAAATAGTACAGAAGGCCATACAGAGAGAAGAGAAGACAGAAGGGCATCTAGATAGATGAGAGAACAGAAGGGCATGCAGAAAGAGAAGAGAACAGAAGGGCATCCATTAAAAAAGAAGATAGAAGTGAATCCAGAGAGAGGAGAGAACAGAAAGAAATTCGGAGAGAGCAGAGAACAGAAGGGCATTGGAAGAGAGAGGAAAAGACAGAAGGTCTTCCAGAGAGAGGAGAGAACAGAAATGCATCCAGAAAGAGGAGAAGACAGAAGGGCATCCAGAGAGAGGAGAGGACAGAATGGCAGCCAGTGAGAGGAGAGAACAGAAGGGCATCCAATGTTAGGGAAGAATAGCAGGGCATCCAGAGAGAGGAGAAGACAGTAGGGCATCCGGAGAGAGGAGAGAACAGATGGGCATCGGGAGAGAGGAGAAGACAGAAGGGCATCCAGAGAGAGGAGATGACAGAAGGGCATACAGAGAGAGGAAAAGAAAAATATGGAATCCAGAAAAAGGAGAGAACAGAAGTGCATCCAGAGAGAGGAGAAGACAGAATGGCATCCATAGAGATGAGAGGATAGAACAGCATCCAGAGAGAGGAGAAGACAGAAGGGAATCCAGAGAGAGGAGAGAACAGAAGGACATCCAGAGATAGGAGAGCCCAGAAGGCCATACAGAGAGAAGAGAAGACAGAAGTGCATCCAAAGAGAGGAGAGAACAGAAGGGCATCCAGAGAGAGGAAAAGAAAAATAGGGAAACCAGAAAGAGTAGAGAACAGAAGTGCATCCAGAGAGAGGAGAAGACAGAAGGGCATCCAGAGAAAGGAGAGGATAGAACGGCATTCAAAGAGAGGAGAAAACAGAAGGGTATCCAAAGAGGAGAGGAAAAAAGGGCATCCAAAGTGAGGAGAAGACAGAAGGGCATCTGGAGATAGGAGTTGACAGAAGGGCATCCAGTGAAAGGAAAAGAAAAATTAGGGAATCCAGAAAGAGGAGAGAACAGAAGTGCATCCAGAGAGAGCAGAAGACACAAGGGTATCCAGAGAGAGGAGATGATAGAACAGCATCCAGAGAGGAGAAGACAGAAGGGAATCCAGAGAGATTAGAGCATAAAAGGGCATCTAGAGAGAGGAGAAGACAGTAGGGCATCCGGAGAGAGGAGAGAACAGATGGGCATCCAGAGAGAGGAGAAGACAGAATGACATTTGGAGAGAGGACATAACAGAAGGGCATCCAGAGAGAGGAAAAGAAAAATAGGGAATCCAGAAAGAGGAGAGAACAGAAGTGCATCCAGAGTGAGGAGAAGACAGAAGGGTATCCAGAGAGAGGAGAGCATAGATCGGCATCCAGAGAGAGGAGAAGACATAAGGGAATCCAGAGAGAGAAAAGAAAAAAGGGCATCAAGAGAGAGGAGAGACCAGGAGGGCATAGAGAGAGAGAGAGGAGAAGACAGAAAGGCATACAGAATAAAGAGAGAAAAGAAGGTCATCAACAGAGAGTAGAAGATAGAAGGGAATCCAGAGAGAGGAGAGAGTAGAAGGGCATCCAGAGAGAGGAGAAGACAGTAGGGTATCCAGAGGGAGGAGAGACCAGAAGGGCATCCAGAGAGAGGAGAGCAAAGAAGGGCATCCACATAAAATAGTACAGAAGGCCATACAGAAAGAAGAGAAGACAAAAGGTCATCCAGAGAGAGGAGATGACAGAAGGGCATCCAGAGAGAGGAAAAGATAAAAAGGGAATGCAGAGAGAGGAGAGAACAGAAGTGCATCCTGAGAAATGAGATGACAGAAGGTTATGCAGAGAGAGGAGAGAACAGAAAGGCATCCAGAAAGAGGAGAGAACAGAAGGGCATCCAGAGAAAGGAGAGGACAGAAGGGAATCCAGAGAGAGTAGAGGACAGAAGGACATACTGAGTGAAGAGAAAACAGAAGGGCATCCAGAGATAGGAGAAGACAGAAGGAAATCCATAGAGAAGAGAGAACAGAAGGGCATCTAGAGAGAGTAGAGACCAGATGGGCATCCAGGAAGAGGAGAAGACCGAAGGGCATCTGGAGAGAAGAGAGAACAGAAGGGCATCCAGAAAGAGGAGAGAGTAGAAGGGCATCAATAGAGAGGAGAAGACAGAAGGGAATCCAGAGAGAGGAGAGAGCAGAAGGGCATCCAGTGAGAGAGAGTAGAAGGGCATCAAGAGAGAGGAGAAGACAGTATGGCATCCGTAGCGAGGAGAGAACAGAAGGGCATCCAGAGATAGGAGAGTGCAGAAGGGCATCCAGAGAGAGGAGAAAAACGAAAGGCATTCGGAGAGATGAGAGAACAGAAGGGCATCCAGAGCGAGGAGAGAGCAGAAGGGCATCCAGAAAGAGGAGAAGACAGAAGGGAATCGGAACATATAAGAAGACAGAAGGGCAACCAAAGAGACAAGAGCAAAAAGGGCATCCACATAAAATAGTATAGAAGGCCATACAGAGAGAGTAGAAGACAGAATGGCATCCAGAAAGAGAAGAGAACAGAAGGTCATCAAGAGAGAGGAGAAGAAAGAAGAGAATTCAGAGAGAGGAGAGAACAGAAGGGCATACAGAGAGGAGAGAGTAGAAGGGCATACAGCAAGAGGAGAATACAGTAGGGCATCCGGAGAGAAGAAAGGACAGATGGGCATCGGGAGAGAGGAGAAGACAGATGGTAATCCAGAGAGAAGAGATGACAGAAGGGCATCCAGAGAAGGAGAAGAGAGAAGCAAGTCCAGAGAGAGAAGAGAACAGAAGGCCATTCAGAGAGAGGAGAGAACAGAAGGGCATCGGGAGAGAGGAGAAGACAGCAGGTCATCCAGTGGGAGGAGAGCAAAGAAGGGCATCCACATAAAATAGTACAGAAGGCCATACAGAGAGAGGAGAAGACAGAAGGTCATCCAGAAAGAGGAAAGGAAAATAGGGAATCCAGAAAGGGGAGAGAACAGAAGTGCATCCAGAGAGAGGAGAATACAGAAGGGCATCCAGAGAGAGAAGAGAGAAGGCATCCAGATGGAGAAGAGGACCAATGAGCATCCTGAGAGAGGAAAGTACAGAAGGCATTCCGGGAGAGAAGAGAACAGAACGGCATCCAGAGAGAAGAGAGGACAGAAGGGAATCTAAAGAGAGCAGAGAACAGAAGGACATCCAGAAAGAGGTGAAGACAGAAGGGCATGGGGAGATAGGAGAAGACAGAATTGCATCCAAAGAGAGGAGAGCAAAAAATGGCATCCACATAAAATAGTACAGAAGGCCATACAGAGAGTGGAGAAGACAGAATGGAAACCAAAGAGAGGAGAGAACAGAAGGGCATTTGGAGAGTGGAGAAGACAGAAGGGCCTCCAGAGAGGAGAGGACAGAAGGGCATCCATAAGGAGAAGAGAACAGAATGGCATCCAGGGATAGGACAGAACAGAAGGGCATCCAGAGAGAAGAGGACAAAAGGGCATCCAGAGAGAGGAGAGAACAGAAGGGCATCCAGAGATAGGAGAGTGCTGAAGGGCATCCAGAGAGAGGAGAAAAACGAAAGGCATTCGGAGAGATGAGAGAACAGAAGGGCATCCAGAGCGAGGAGAGAGCAGAAGGGCATCCAGAAAGAGGAGAAGACAGAAGGGAATCGGAACATATAAGAAGACAGAAGGGCATCCAGAGAGACAAGAGCAAAAAGGGCATCCACATAAAATAGTATAGAAGGCCATACAGAGAGAGTAGAAGACAGAATGGCATCCAGAAAGAGAAGAGAACAGAAGGTCATCAAGAGAGAGGAGAAGAAAGAAGAGAATTCAGAGAGAGGAGAGAACAGAAGGGCATACAGAGAGGAGAGAGTAGAAGGGCATACAGCGAGAGGAGAATACAGTAGGGCATCCGGAGAGAAGACAGGACAGATGGGCATCGGGAGAGAGGAGAAGACAGATGGTAATCCAGAGAGAGGAGATGACAGAAGGGCATCCAGAGAAGGAGAAGACAGAAGCAAGTCCAGAGAGAGGAGAGAACAGAAGGCCATTCAGAGAGAGGAGAGAACAGAAGGGCATCGGGAGAGAGGAGAAGACAGAAGTTCATCCAGTGGGAGGAGAGCAAAGAAGGGCATCCACATAAAATAGTACAGAAGGCCATACAGAGAGAGGAGAAGACAGAAGGTCATCCAGAGAGAGGAAAAGAAAATAGGGAATCCAGAAAGGGGAGAGAACAGAAGTGCATCCAGAGAGAGGAGAAGACAGAAGGGCATCCAGAGAGAGAAGAGAGAAGGCATCCAGATGGAGAAGAGGACCAATGAGCATCCTGAGAGAGGAAAGTACAGAAGGCATTCCGGGAGAGAAGAGAACAGAAGGGCATCCAGAGAGAAGAGAGGACAGAAGGGAATCTAAAGAGAGCAGAGAACAGAAGGACATCCAGAAAGAGGAGAAGACAGAAGGGCATGGGGAGATAGGAGAAGACAGAATTGCATCCAAAGAGAGGAGAGCAAAAAATGGCATCCACATAAAATAGTACAGAAGGCCATACAGAGAGTGGAGAAGACAGAATGGAAACCAAAGAGAGGAGAGAACAGAAGGGCATTTGGAGAGTGGAGAAGACAGAAGGGCCTCCAGAGAGGAGAGGACAGAAGGGCATCCATAAGGAGAAGAGAACAGAATGGCATCCAGGGATAGGACAGAACAGAAGGGCATCCAGAGAGAAGAGGACAAAAGGGCATCCAGAGAGAGGAGAGAACAGAAGGTCATCCAGAGAAGGAGAAGACAGAAGCGAATCCAGAGGGGAGAGAACTGAAGGGCATTCGGAGAGAGGAGAGAACAGATGGGCATCCAGAGAAAGGAAAAGACAGAAGGGCATCTTGGGAGAGATGACAGAAGGGCATCCAGAGAGAGGAACAGAAAAATAGGGAATCCAGAAAGAGGAGAGAACAGAAGTGCATCCAGAGAGAGGAGAAAACTGAAGGACATCCAGAGAGAGGAGAGGATAGAATGGCATCAAAAAAGAGGAAAATACAGAAGGGAATCCAGAGACAGGAGAGAACAGAAGGGTATCCAGAGAGAGGAGAGACGAGAAGAGCATCCAGAGAGAAGAGAAGACAGAAGGACATACAGAGAGAGAGAAGAGGACAGATGGGCATCCAGAGAGAGGAGAGAGCATAAGGGCATCCAGGAAAAGGAGAGGACAGAAGGAAATCCAGAGAGAGGAGAGGAGAAAAGGGCATCCAGAGAGAGGAGAGAACAGATGTGAATCCAGAGAGAGGAGAGAACAGAAGGGCATCCAGAGAGAGGAGAAGACAGAAGGGAATCCAAGGAGAGTAGAGAACAGAATGCCATACAGAGATAGGAGAAGACAGAAGGGCATTCAGAGAGAGGAGAGAACAGAAAGCCATCCAGAGTGAGGATAAGACAGACAGGCATCCAGAAAGAGGAGAGAACAGAAGGTTATCCAGAAAAATGAGAGAACAATAGGGCATCCAGAGTGAGGAGAGAACAGAAGGGCATTAAGTGAGAGGAGAGAGCAGAAGGGCATCCAGACAGAGTAGAGGACAGAAGGTAATCCAGAGAGATTATAGGACAAAAGGGCATCCAGAGAGAGGCGAGTACAGAGGTGAATCCAGAGAGAGGAGAGAACAGAAAAGCATCCAGAGTGAGAAGACAGAACTGAATACAAAGTGAGGAGAGAACAGAAGGGCATACAGAGAGAGGAGAAGACAGAAGGGCATACAGAGAGAGGAGAGGACAGATGTGCATCCAGAGAGAGGAGAGAACAGAAAGCCATCCAGAGTGTGGAGAAGGTATAAGGGCATCAGGAGAGAGGAGAGAACAGAGTGGCATCCAGAAAGAGGTGAAACAGAAGGGCATCCAAATTGAGGAGAAAACAGAAGGGCATTCAGAGAGAGGACAGAGCAGAAAGGCATACAGAAAGAGGAGAGGAGAGAAGGGAATCCAGAGAGATTAGAGGACAAAAGGGCATCCAGAGAGAGGTGAGTACAGAGGTGAATCCCGAGAGATAGGAGGAACAGAAGAGCATACAGAGAGAGGAGAAGACAGAAGGGAATCCAAAGAGAGGAGAGAACAGAAGGGCATACAGAGAGAGGAGAAGAGAGAAGGGCATACAGAGAGACGAGAGGACAGATAAGCATCCAGAGAAAGGAAAGAACAGAAAGCGATCCAGAGTGAGGAGAAGGCAGAATGGCATCCGGAGAGAGGAGAGAACAGAAGGGCATTCAGAGAGAGGAGAGACCAGTAGGGCATTCAGAGAGAGGAGAGAGCAGAAGGCCATTAAGAGAGAGGAGAGGACAGAAGCGCATCCAGAGAGAGGAGAGCACAGAAGGGCATCTGGAGAGATGAGAGAACAGAAGGGCATCCATAGAAAATAGAGTACAGAAGGGCATCTAGAGAGAGGAGAGAACAGAAGGTGATCGACGGAGAGGAGAAGACAAAAAGGGAATCCAGAGAGAGGAGAGAAGAGAAGGACATTCAGAAGGAGGAGAGGACAGAAGGACATCCAGAGAGAGGAGAGGACAGAAATCTCAAGATTTTTGGCCAGAGTGGTGGGTTAAAAGGTCGTTTATAGCATTGGGTGGGGAAAGGAAGGCATTTTCGTGCGCTTACACATGAATGGTTGCATTTTCGCGTGCTTACACATGAACGGTTGCATTTTTGCGCAGTTACACATGAATGGTTGCATTTTAACATGGTTACACATGATTGGTTGTTTTACAAATTTTGAACATAGCACTGGGAAGACCAAGGGAAGGGTAACCAGTAACAGTGGAACATTTCAGAGGAATCTAGCCCAAATGATCTAGAGTCATGTGAAATCACTCTGCACACTCATTCTTCTCAAAAATGTGGTTTTACCATGCTATTGTGTCCTATCCTGCCATTTACCAATTATTTCGGATTAACTATCTTTGCTTCTTCCTGCTATAGCCCCACATAGATGGCAGCATCTTTTATCTGTGTTAAGGAATATGTCTTTCTGCCTTGGGCGAGGCTTGAGGAATGTAATCCAGCAAGTGTCCTTCACCTGGAATGTGAAAGCCTGAAATCTTATTTTCAGTTTCGCATTTTGTAAGGCGAAAAATCTACAAATATTTCATAAAATGGCCTTTATATTTTTTCACACTACAGATGCCCTTCTGTTCTCTCCTCACTTTGTATGCCCTTCTGTCTTCACCTCTCGGGATGCTTTTCTGTTCTCTCCTCTCTCTGGATTCCCTTCTGTTCTCCCCTAACATTGGATGCCCTTCTGTTCTCTCCTCTCATTGGATGCCATTCTGTCCTCTCCTCTGGATGCCATTCTGTCTTCTCCTCTCTCTTGATGCCCTTCTCTCTGGGTGCTGTTCTATCCTCTCCTCCCTCTGGATGCCCTTCTGTCTTCTCCTCTCTATGGATGCACTTCTGTTCACTCCTCTTTCTGGATTCCCTATTTTTTCCTGTCTCTGGATGACCTTCTGTCCCCTCCTCTCTTCTGATGCCCATCTGTTCTCTCCTCTCTCCGAATGCCCTTCTGTTCTCTCCTCTCTCTGGATTCACTTCTGTCTTCTCCTTCTCTGGATGCACTTCTCTTCTCTCCTCTCTCTGGATGCCCTTGTGTCCTCTTCTCTCTGGATGCCTTTCTGTTCTCTTCTCTCCCTGAATGCCTTCTGTCATCTCCTCTCTCTGGATTCCCTTCTGTCTTCTCCTCTCTCTTGTTGCCCTTCTGTTCTCTCCTCTTTCTGGATGCCCTTCTGTTCTCTCTTCTCTCCACATATCCTTCTGTAGTCTCCTCTCTCAGGATACACTTCAGTTCTCTCTTCTCTCTGCATTCCCTATATTTCTTTTCCTCTCTCTGGATGCCGTTTTGTCACTCCTCTCTCTGGATGACCTTCTGTCTTCTCCTCTCTCCCGATGCCCTTCTGTTCTCTCCTCTCTCTGAATGCCCTTCTGTTCTCTCCTCCATCGGCATTCGATTCTGTCTTCTTCTCTGGATGCCCTTCTGTTCTCTCCTTTTTCTGGATGCCCTTCTTTTCTCTACTCTATCTAGATGTCTATCTGTATAGCCTTCTGTCATCTCCTCTGTATGGATGACCTTCTGTCTTCTCCTCTTTCCCTATGCCCATCTGTTCTCTCCTCTCTCTGAATGCCCTTCTGGTCTCTCCTATCTCTGGATTCGCCTTTGTCTTCTACTTCTCTGGATGCCATTCTGTTCTCTCCTCTCTCTGGATGCCCTTGTGTCCTCTTCTCTCTGGATGCCCTTCTGTTCTGTCCTATCTCTGGATGCCCGACTGTTCTCTCCTCTATCTAGATGCCCTTTTGTCTTCTCCTCTCTCTGTATGGCCTTTGTACTATTTTATGTGGATAGCCTTCTTTGCTCTCCTCTCTCTGGATGCCCGTCTGTCTTCTCCTATCTCCTGGTGCCCTTCTGTCTTTTACTCTATCTGGATGCCCTTCTGTTCTCTGCTATCTCTAGATGCCCTTCTGTCCTCTCTTTTCTCTGGATGTCCTTCTGTTCTCTTCTCTCCCTGAATGCCTTCTGTCCTCTCCTCTCTCAGGATGCCCGTCGGTCGTCTTCTCCATCTGGATGACTTCTCTCTTCTCCTCTTTCTGGATGCCTTTCTCTTCTCTCCTCTCTCTTGAAGCCCTTCTGTTTTCTCCATTCTATGGATGCCCTTCTGTTCTCTCCTCTCTCTGGATGACGTTCTGTCCTATACTCTATCTGGATGCCCTTCTGTCTTCTCCTCTCTCTGGATGCCCTTCTGCTCTCTCCTCTCTCTGGATGCCCTTCTGTTCTCTCTTCTCTCAGGATATCCTCCTGTCCTTTCCTCTCTCTGGATTCCCTTCTGTCTTGTCCTCTCTCTTGATGCCTTTCTGTTCCTTCCTCTATCTGGATGCCCATCAATCCTCTTCTCCATCTGGATGCCTTCTCTCTTCTCCTCTTTCTGGATGCCTTTCTGTTCTCTCCTCTCTCTTGAAACCCTTCTGTTTTCTCCACTCTTTTTATGCCCTTCTGTTCTCTCCTCTCTCTGGATGACCTTCTGTCCTCTACTCTCTCTGGATGCACTTCTGTTCTCTCCTCTTTCTGGATGCCCTTCTGTTCTCTCCTCTATCTAGATGCCCTTCTGTCTTCTCCTCTCTCTGTATGGCCTTCTGTACTATTTTATGTGGATGCCCTTCTTTGCTCTTCTCTCTCTAGATGCCCTTCTGTTTTTTCCTCTCTCTTGATGCCCTTCTGTTCTCTAATCTTTCTGGATGCCCTTCTGTTCTCTCCTCTCTACGCATACCCTTCTGTGGTCTGCTCTCAGGATGCACTTCTATTCTCTCCTCTCTCTGCATTCCCTAATTTTCTTTTCCTCTCTCTGGATGCCCTTCTGTCATCTCCTCTCTCTGGATGACCTTCTGTCTTCAACTCTCTCCCGATGCCCTTCTGTTCTCTGCTGTCTCCGAATGCCCTTAAGTTCTCTCTTCTCTCTGGATTCGCTTCTGTCTTCTCCTTCTTTGTATGCCCTCTGTTCTCTCCTCTTTCTGGATGCTCTTCTATTCTCTTCTCTATCTAGATGCCTTTCTGTCTTCTCCTCTCTCTGTATGGCCTTCTCTACTATTATATGTGGATGCCCTTCTTTGCTATCCTCTCTCTGGAAACCCTTCTTTCTTCTCCTATCTCCTGAGGCCCTTCTTATTCTCCTCTTTCTGGATGCCCTTCTGTCTTCTCCTTTCTCTGGACACCCTTCTGCTCTCTCCTCTCTCTGGGTGCCCTTTTGTTCCCTCCTCTCTACGGATGCCCTTCTACTCTCCTCTCTCTGGATGCCATTCTGTCCTCTCATCTCTCTGGATGCCCTTCTGCCTTCTCCTCTCTCTGGATGCACTTCTGTTCTCTCCTCTTTCTGGATTTCCTATTTTTCTTTTCCACTCTCTGGATGCCCTTCTGTTCTCTCCTCGTTACGGATGCCCTTCTGTAGTCTCCTTTTTCTGGATGCCCTTCTGTTCTCTCCTCTCTTCGAATGCCCTTCTGTCTTCTCCTCTCTCTGGATTCACTTCTGTCTTCTCCTTCTCTGGATGCCCTTCTGTTTTCTGCTCTTTCTGTATGCCCTTCTTTTCTCTCCTATATCAAGATGCCCTTCTATCATCTCCCCTCTTTGTATGGCCTTCTGTACTATTTTATGTGGATGACCTTTTTTGCTCTCCTCTCTCTGGATGCCCTTCTCTCTTCTCCTATCTCCCGATGCCCTTCTGTCTTCTCCTCTCTCTGGATGCCCTTTTGTGTTTTCCTCTCTCTGGATGCCCTTGTGCTCTCTCCTCTCTCTGGATTCCCTTCTATCTTCTCCTCTCTCTTGATACAGTTCAATACTCTCCCCTCTCTAGATGCCCTTCTGTCTCCTCCTTCTCTGGATGCACTTCTGTTCTCTCCTCTTTCTGGATTCTCTATTTTTTTCCTCTCTCTGGAGGCCCTTCTGTCATCTCCTCTCTCTGGATGACCTTCTGTCCCCTCCTCTTTCCTGATGCCCATCTGTTCTCTCCTCTCCCCGAATGCCCTTCTTTTCTCTCCTCTCTCAGCATTCACTTCTGTCTTCTCCTTCTCTCGATGCCCTTCTGTTCTCTCCTCTTTCTGGATGCCCTTGTGTCCTGTTCTACCTGGATGCACTTCTGTTCTGTCCTCTCTATGGATGCCCTTCTGTTCTCTTCTATTTCCAGATGCCCTTCTGTCCTTTTCTATTTGGATGCCCTTCTGTCTTCTCCTCTCTCCAAATGTCCTTCTGTTCTCTCCTCTCTTTGGATTCCCTTCTGTCTTCTCCTCTCTCTGGATACCCTTCTGTTCTCTCATCTCTCCAGCTTCCCTTCTATCTTCTCCTCAGTCTGTATGCCATTCTGTTCTCTCCTCTCTCTGGATTCCCTTCTGTTCTAACCTAACATTTGATGCCCTTCTGTTCTCGTCTCACACTGGATGCCATTCTGTCCTCTTCTCTCTCTGGATGCCCTTCGGTCTTCTTCTCTCTCAGATGCCCTTCAGTCCTTTTCTCTCTCTGGATGTCTTTCAGTCTTCTGCTGTCTCTGGATGGGCTTGTGTTCTCTCCTCTTTCTTCATTATCTACTGTTCTCTCATGTCTCTGGATGTGCTTCTGTTCTCTCTTCTCTCGGGAGGTCCTTCTGTCCTCTCTTCTCTCTGGTTTCCCTTCTGTCTTCTCCTTTCTCTTGATGTCCTTCTGTTCTCTCCAGAGAGATTAGAAGACAGAACGGCATACGGAGAGAGGAGAGATCAGAAGGGCATCCAGAAAGAGGAGAGAGCAAAAAAGCATCCAGAGAGAGCAGAAGATAGTAGGGCATCTGGAGAGAGGAGAGAACAGAAGGGCATCCAGAGAGAGGAGAGAGCAGAAGGGCATCCACAGAGAGGAGAAGACAGAAGGGCATTCGAAGAGAGGAGAGAAAAGAAAAGCATTCAGAGAAAGGAGAAGACAGTAGGGCATCCAGAGAGAGGAGAGAGCAGAAAGCCATCCAGCGAGAGGAGAGGACAGAAGGGAATCCAGAGAGAGAAGAGCACAGATGGGCATCCAGAGAGAGGAAAAAACAGAATAGTTTCCAGAGAGAGGATAGAACAGAAGGACATCTAGAGAGAGGAGAGAAGAGAAGGGCATGCAGTGAGAGGAGAAGACGAAAAGGGAATTCAGAGAGAGGAGAGAACAGAAGGGCATCCAGATAAAGGAGAGGACAGAAGGGCATCCAGAGAGAGGTGAAAACAGAAGGCTATACAGAGAGAGGAAAAGACAGAAGGGAATCCAGAGAGATGAAAGGATAGAAGAGCCACCGGAGAGATGAGAGATCAGAAGGGGATCCAGAGAGAGGAGAAGACAGAAGAACATCCAGGTAGAGGAGAGGACAGAAGGGCATCCAGAGAGAGGAGAAGACAGAAAGGCATCTGGAGAGAGTAGAGAACAGAAGGGCATCCAGGGAGAGGAGAAGACAGAAGTTCATCTGGAAAGAGGAGAGAACAGAAGGGCATCCAGAGAGAGGAGAGAGCAGTAGGGCATCTGGTTAGAGGAGAAGACAGAAGGGAATCCGGAGAGAGGATAGAAAAGAAGTGCATCCAGGAAGAGGAGAGAGCAGAAGGCATCCAGAGAGAAGAGAAGAAAGAATGGCATCCGGAGAGAGGAGAGAACCGATGGGCATCCAGATAGATGAAAGGATAGAAGAGCCACCGGAGAGAGGAGAGATCAGAAGGGCATCCAGAGAGAGTAGAATACAGAAGGGCATCCAGAGAGAGGAGAATAGAGAAGGGCATCCAGATAGAGGAGAGGACAGAAGGGCATCAAGAGGGAGGAGAAGACATAAGGGCATCCAGAGAGAGGAGAGGACAGAAGGACATCTGGAAAGAGAAGGGAACAGAAGGGCATCCAGAGAGATTAGAAGACAGAAGGGCATCTGGAGAGAGGAGAGAACAGAAGGGCATCCAGAAAGAGGAGAGAGCAAAAAAGCATCCAGAGAGAGAAGACAGTAGTGTATCCAGAGAGAGGAGAGAACAGAAGGGCATCCAGAGAGAGGAGACAGCAGAAGGGCATCCACAGAGAGGAGAAGACATAAGGGCATCCGGAGAGAGGAGAGAAGAGAAAAGCATTCAGAGAAAGGAGAAGACAGTAGGGCATCCAGAGAGAGGAGAGAGCAGAAAGGCATCCAGCGAGAGGAGAGGACAGAAGGGAATCCAGAGAGAGAAGAACACAGAAGGGCATCCAGAGAGACGAGAGAACAGAGAGGCATCCAGACAGAAGAGAGGACAGAAGGGCATCTAGAGAGAGGAGAGAAGGGCATGCAGGGAGAGGAGAAGACAAAAAGGGAATTCAGAGAGAGGAGAGAACAGAAGGGCATCAAGACAAAGGAGAGGACAGAAGGGCATCCAGAGAGAGGTGAAAACAGAAGGGCATCCAGAGAGAGGAGAAGACAGAAGTGCATCCAGAGAGATGAAAGGATAGAAGAACCACCGGAGAGAGGAGAGATCAGAAGGGCATCCAGAGAGAGGAGAAGACAGAAGGGCATCCAGATAGAGGAGAGGACAGAAGGCCATCCAGAGAGAGGAGAAGACAGAAAGGCATCTGGAGAGAGGAGAGAACAGATGGGTATCCAGAGAGAGGAGAAGACAGAAGTTCATTCAGAGAGAGGAGAGAACAGAAGGGCATCCAGAGAGAGGAGAGAGAAGAAGGGCATCCAGTTAGAGGAGAAGAAAGAAGGGCATTTGGAGAGAGGAGAGAACAAAGCACATACAGAAAGAGGAGAGAGCAGAAGGCATCCAGAGAGAGGAGAAGACAGAAGGGCATCCAGAGAGAGGAGAGAACAGAAGGGCATCCAGAGAGAGGAGAAGACAGAAGCCATCCAGAGAGAGGAGGGAACAGAAAGCCATCCAGAGAGAGGTGAAGACAGAAAGGCATCCATGGAGAGGAGAGGTCAGAAGTGAATCCAGAGAGAGGAGAGAACAGAAAGGCATCCAGAGAGAGGAGAAGACATAAACAGATCCACAAAGAGGGAAGAACAGAAGGGCATCCAGAGAGCAGAGAAAACAGAAGGTCATCCAGGGAGAGTAGAGAAAAGAACAATATCCAGAGAGCAGAGAAGACAGAAGATCATCCAGAGAGAGGAGAGAACATAAGGGCATCCAGAGAGAATAGAGGACAGAAGGGCATGTACAGAGAGCAGAGAAGAGAAGGGTATCCAGAAAGAGGAGAAGACAGAAGGGCATCAGCAGATAGGAGAAGACAGAAGGGCTTCCAGAGATAGGAGAGGACAGAATGGCCTCTAGAGAGAAGAGAGATAAGAAGGTCATCCAGCGAGAGGAGAGGTCAGAAGGGCATCCACAGAAAAGAGTAAAGAAGGCCATACAGAGAAAGGAGAAGACAGAAGGGCATCTAGATAGAATAGAGAACAAAAGGGTATCTAGAGAGAGGAGAGAAGAGAAGGGCATCAAGAGAATGAGAAGACAGAAGCGAATCCAGAGAGAGGAGAGAACAGAAGTGCATTCAGAGAGAGGAGAGAACAGAAGGGCATTGGGAGAGAGGAGAAGACAGAAGGTCATCCAGAGATAGGAGAGAACAGAAGGGCATCCAGAGAGAGGAAAAATAATTAGGGAATGCAGCAAGAGGAGAGAACAGAAGTGAATCCTGGGAGAGGAGATGACAGAAGGTTATGGGGAGAGAGGAGAGAACAGAAGGGCATCCAGAAGGAGGAGAGAACAGAAGGACATCAAGAGAGAGGAGAAGACAGAAGGCAATCCAGAGAGATGAGAGGAAAGAAGGACATTCCGAGAGAAGAGAGAACAGAAGCACATCAAGAGAGAAGAGTGAACAGGAGAGAATGCAGAAAGAAGAGAGAACACAAGCCCATCCAGAGACAGCAGAAGACTGAAGGACATCCAGAGAGAGAAGAGGACTGAAGGGCAACAGGAGAGAGAAAAAGACCGAAGGGCATCCAGAGAGAGGAGAGGACAGAATGGAATCCAGTGAGAGGAGAGAATAGAAGGGCATCCAATGTTAGGGGAGAACAGAAGTGAATCCAGAGAGAGGAGAGAACAGAAGAGAATGCAGAGAGAGGAGTGAACAGAAGGGAATTTAGAACAGAAGGGAAGCCGGAGAGAGGAGAGGACAGAAGGGCATGAAGAGAGAAGAGAGTGCAGAAAGGCATCCAGAGATAGGAGAAGACAGAAGAAAATCCAAAGAGAAGAGAGAACAGAAGGGCATTCAGAGAGGAGAAGACAGAAGGGCATCCAGATAGGAGAGCACAGAAGGGAATCTGGAAAGAGAAGAGAAAAGAAGGGCATCCAGAGAGAGGATAGAACAGAAGGGCATCCAGAGAGAAGAGGACACAAGGGCATCCAGGAAGAGGAGACAACAGAAGGGCATCCAGAGAAAGAGAAGACAGAAGTGAATCCAGAAAGAAGAGAGAACCGAAGGGCATTTGGAGAGAGGAGAGAACAGATGGCCATCGGGAGAGAGGAGAAGACAGAAGGTCATCCAGAGAGAGATGACAGAAGGGCATCCAGAGAGAGGAAAAAAATAGGGAATCCAGAAAGATGAGAGAACGGAAGTGCATCCATAGAGAGGAGAATACAGAAGGGCATCCAGAGAGAGGAGAGGATAGAACAGCATCCAGATAGAGGAGAAGACAGAAGGGAATCCAGAGAGAGGAGAGGATAGAAAGGCATCCAGAGAGAGGAGAAGACAGAAGGGAATCCAGAGAGAGGAGTGAACAGGAGGGCATCCAGAGGGAGGAGAGACCAGAAGGGCATCCAGAGAGAGGAGAAGACAGAAGGGCATCCAGAGAGAGGAGAGAACAGAAGGGCATCCAGAGAAAGGATAGAGTTGAAGGGCATCCAGAGAGAGGAGAAGACAGAAGGTCAACTGGAAAGAGGAGAGAACAGAAGAGCATCCAGGGAGAGGAGAGAGCAGAAGGGCATCCAGAAAGAGGAGAAGACAGAAGGGCATCTGGGGAGAGGAGAGAACAGAAGGGCATCCAGAAAGAGGAGAGAACAGAAGGTCATCAAGAGAGAGGTGAAGATAGAAGGGAATCCATAGAGAGGAGAGAACAGAAGGGCGCCCAGAGAGAGGAGAGTGTAGAATTGCATCAAGAGAGAGGAGAAGACAGTAGGGAATCCTGAGAGAGAATAGAACAAAAGAGCATCCAGAGAGAAGAGAGAGCAGAAGGGCATCCAGTGTGAGGAGAAAACTGAAAGGCATCCAGAGAGAGGAGAGGACAGAATGGCATCCAATGAGAGGAGAGAACAGAAGGACATCCAGAGAAGGAGAAGACAGAAGCAAATCCAGAGAAGAGAGAACAGAAGGGCATTTGGAGAGAGGAAGAACAGAAGGGCATCGAGAGAGAGGAGAAGACAGAAGGTCATCCAGAGAGAGGAGAGAACAGGAATGCATCCAGTGATAGGAGAAGACAGAAGGGCATTCAGAGATGGGAGAGGACAGAATGGCATCCAGTGAGAGGAGAGAACAGAAGTGCATCCAATGTTAGGAGAGTACAGAAGGGAATCCAGAGAGAGGAGAGAACAGAAAAGCATCCCGAGAGAGGGGAAGACAGAAGGGCATACTAAGTGAGGAGAGAACAGAAGGGCATCTGTAGCATGAAAAAGTATAAAGGCCATTTTTTGAAATACGTGTAGATTTTTCGCTTTACAGAACCCGGAACTGAAAATAAGATTTCAGGCCTTCACATTCCAGGTGAAGGACAATTGCTGGATTAAACTCCTCAAGCCTTGTCCAAGGCAGGAAGACACATTCCTGACCACAGATAAAAGATGCTGCCACCTAGGTGGGGCTATAGCAGGAAGAAGCAAAGATAGTTAATCTGAAATAGTTGGTAAATGCAGAGAGGAAAGAACAGAAAGCAATCCAGAGTGTGGAGAAGGTTGAAGGTCATTGGGAGAGAGGAGAGAACAGAGTGGCATCCAGAAAGAGGTGAAACAGAAGGACATCCAAAGTGAGGAGAGAACAGAAGGGCATTCAGAGAGAGGACAGAGCAGAAGGGCGTACAGAAAGAGGAGAGAACAGAAGGGAATCCAGAGAGATTAGAGGACAAAAGGGCATCAAGAGAGAGGTGAGTACAGAGGTGAATCCCGAGAGATAGGAGAGAACATAAGAGCATACAGAGAGAGGAGAAGACAGAAGGGAATCCAAAGAGATGAGAGAACAGAAGGGCATACAGAGAGAGGAGAAGAGAGAAGGGCATACAGAGAGAAGAGAGGACAGATAAGCATCCAGGGGAAGGAAAGAACAGAAAGCGATCCAGAGTGAGGAGAAGGCAGAATGGCATCTGGAGAGAGAAGAGAACAGAAGGGCATTCAGAGAGAGGAGAGACCAGATGGGCATTCAGAGAGAGGAGAGAGGAGAAGGGCATTCAGAGAAAGGAGAGGACAGAAGCACATCCAGAGAGAGGAAAGCAAGAAAGGGCATCTGGAGAGATGAGAGAACAGAAGGGCATCCATAGAGAATAGAGAACAAAAGGGCATCTAGAGAGATGAGAGAACAGAAGGGCATCCAGAGAGAGGAGAGAAGAGAAGGGCATCCAGAGAGAGGAGAAGACAAAAAAGGGAATCCAGAGAGAGGAGAGAACAGAAGGGCATTCAGAGGGAGGGGAGGACAGAAGGACATCCAGAGAGCAGAGAGGACAGAAGGGCATCCAGAGAGAGGAGAGTGCAGAAGGGTATCCAGCAAGAGTAGAGGACAGAAGGGATGCAGAGAAAGGAGAGAACAGAAAGCCATCCAGAGAGAGGAGTAGACAGAAGGGCATCTAGAGAGAGGAAAGAACAGAACGCCATCCAGAGAGAGGAGAGAACAGAAGGGCATCCATGGATAGGAGAGTTCAGAATGGCATCCAGAGATCAGAGAGACAAGAAGGGCATCCATAGTGAGAAGAAGACAGAAGGGCATCCATAGATAGGAGAGGACAAAAGGGCATCCGGAGAGAGGAAAGTACAGAATGGCATCTAGAGGGAAGAGAACAGAAGAGAATCCAGAATGAGTAGAGAACAGAAGGGCATCTAGAGAGAGCAGATGACTGAAGGACATACAGAGAGAGAGGAGGACAGAAGGGCATCCACAGAGAGGTGAAGAAAGAAGGGGATCCAGAATGCAGATAGAATTGAAGGGCATCTAGAGAGAGGAGAAGACAGCAGGGCATTCAAAGAGAGGAGAGAACAGAAGGGCATCCAGAAAAAGGAGATTACAGAAGGGCATCCGGAAAGAGGAGAGAACAGAAGGGCATCCAGAGAGAGGAGAAGACAGAAGGGAATCCAGAGAGAGGAGAGAACAGAAGGGCATTCAGAGGGAGGAGAGGACAGAAGGACATCCAGAGAAAGGAGAGGACAGAAGGGCATCCAGAGAGGAGAGTGCAGAAGGGTATCAAGCGAGAGTAGAGGACAGAAGGGATGCAGAGAGAGGAGAGAACAGAAAGCCATCCAAAGAGAGGAGTAGACAGAATGGCATCTAGAGAGAGGAGAGAACAGAATGGCATCCAGAGAGAGGAGAGAACAGAAGGGCATCCATGGAAAGCAGAGGTCAGAAAGGCATCCAGAGATTGGAGAGAACAGAAGGGCATCCATAGTGAGAAGAAGACAGAAGGGCATCCAAAGAGAAGAGAGAACAGAAGGGCATACAGAGACAGGAGAAGACAGAAGGGCATACAGAGAGAGGAGAGGACAGATATGCATCAAGAGAAAGGACAGAACAGAAAGCCATCCAGAGTGAGGAGAAGGCAGAATGGCATCCAGAGAGAGGAGAGAACAGAGGGGCATCCAGGAAAAGGAGAGAACAGAAGGGCATTCAGAGAGAGGAAAGACCAGAAGGGCATTCAGAGAGAGGAGAGAGCAGATGGGCATTCAGAGAGAGGAGAGGACAGAAGGGCATCCAGAGAGAGGAGAGCACAGAAGGGCATTCTGGGGAAACGAGAGAACAAAAGGGCATCCATAGAGAATAGAGAACAGAAGGGCATCTAGAGAGAGGAGAGAAGAGAAGGTCATCCACAGAGAGGAGAAGACAAAAGGGAATCCAGAGAAAGGAGAGAACAGAAGGGCATTCAGAGGGAGGGGAGAAAAGAAGGACATCCAGAGAGCAGAGAGGACAGAAGGGCATTCAGAGAGAGGAGAGTGCAGAAGGGTATTCAGCAAGAGTAGAAGACAGAAGGGATGCAGAGAGAGGAGAGAACAGAAAGCCATCCAGAGAGAGGAGTAGACAGAATGGCATCTAGAGAGAGGAAAGAACAGAATGGCATCCAGAGATCGGAGAGAACAGAAGGGCATCCATAGTGAGAAGAAGACAGAAGGGCATCCAAAGAGAAGAGAGAACAGAAGGGCATACAGAGAAGGAGAAGACAGAAGGGCATACAGAGAGAGGAGAGGACAGATATGCATCAAGAGAAAGGACAGAACAGAAAGCCATCCAGAGTGAGAAGGCAGAATGGCATCCTGAGGGAGGAGATAACAGAGGGGCATCCAGAAAAAAGAGAGAACAGAAGGACATTCAGAGAAAGGAAAGACCAGAAGGGCATTCAGAGAGAGGAGAGAGCAGATGGGCATTTAGAGAGAGGAGAG
>NW_023045550.1:111623-145871 GCF_011762505.2 Arvicanthis niloticus | reverse complement strand
CTCTAGAAGCCCTTCTGTTCTCTCACATCACTGGATACAATTCTGTCCTCTCCTTTCTCTGGATGCCCATCTGTCTTCTTCACTCTCTACATGCCCTTCTGTCCTCTTCTCTCTTAGGATGTCCTTCAGTCTTCTGCTCTCCCTGGATGGGCTTCTGTTCTCTCCTCTTTATATATTCTCTCCTGTTCTCTCCTCTCTCAGGATTCCCTTCTGTTTTCTCCTCTCTCTGGATGCCTTTCTGTTCTCTCCTCTTTCTGGATGCCCTTAAGTTCTCTCCTCTCTCCACATTCCCTTCTATCTTCTCCTTTTCCTGGATGCCCTTCTGTTCTCTCCTCTTTCTGGATGCCCTTCTGTTCTTTCCTCTACCAGATGCCCTTATATCTTCTCCTATTTCCGGATGCCCTTCTGTCTCCTCCTCTCTTCGGATGCCCTTCTGTCTTCTCCTCTCTCTGGATGCACTTCTGCTCTCTCCTATATCTGAATGCCCTTCTGTCTTCTCCTCTCTCCAGATGAGCATCTGCTCTCTCCTATCTTTAGATGCCCTCTTGTCCTCTCTTCTCTCTGGATGCCCTTCTGTCCTCTTCGTTTCCTGGATACTCTTCTGCTCTCTCCTCTCTCTGGATGCCCATCTGTCCTCTTCTCTTTCTCTCTTTGTATGCCCTTCTGTCTTCTCCTCTCTCTGGATGCCCTTCTATTCTCTCCTCTCTTTGGATTCCCTTCTTTCTTCTCTTCTCTCTGGATGCCCTTCTGCTCTCTCTGCTCTGTGGATGCCCTTCTGTAATCTTCTCTCTGGATGCCCTTCCGTCCTCTCTTCTCTTTGGTTGCCCTTCTGTTCTTTCCTATCTCCCTATACTCTTCTGTTCTCTCCTCTCTGTGGATGCACTTCTGTACTCTCCGCTCTCTGGATGCCCTTCTGTTTTCTCCTCTCACTGGATGCAATTCTGTCCTCTCCTTTCTCTGGATTCCCTTTGGTCTTCCTCTCTCCTGAATGCCCTTTAGTCCTCTTCTCTCTCAGGATGTCCTTGAGTCTTCTGCTCTATCTGGATGGGCTTCTTTTCTCTCCTCTTTTTGTATTCTCTCCTGTTCTATCATCTCTCTGGATGCTCTTCTGTTCTCTCTTCTCTCGAGATGTCTTTTTTACTCTCTTCTCTCTGAATGCTCCTCTGCCTTTTCCTCTCTCCAAATGCCCTTCTGTTCTCTCCTCTCTCTGGATTCCCTTCTGTCCTCTCCTCTTTCTTTATTCCCTTCTCTTCTCTGCTCTCTCTGGATGCCCTTCTTCTTTCTCCTCACTCTGGATGGCTTTCTGTTATCTCCTCTCTCTGGATGCCCTTCTGTCCTCTCCTCTTTTTGGATGCCCTTCTGCTCTCTCTTCTCTCTGGATGCCCATCTGTCCTCTCCTCTTCCTGAATGCCCTTCTGTCTTCTCCTCTCTCTGGATGCCTTTCACTTCTCTCCTCTGTCTGGATTCCCTCTTTGTCTTCTCTTTTCTCTGGATGACCTTCTAGTCTCTGCTCTCTCTGGATGACCTTCTGTCCTCTATTTCTCTGTATGCCAGTCTGTCTCCTCCTTTCTCGCGATGCCCTTTCGTTCTCTCTACCGATTCCTTTCTGTCTTCTCCTCTTTCTAGATGCCCTTGTGTTCTCTGGTCTATCTAGATGCCCTTCTGTCCTTTATTCTCTCTGGATGCCCTCAGGTATCACATCACTATAGATACCCTTCTGTCCTCTCCTCTCTCTTGATTCCCTTCAGTTCTCTCCTCTCTCTGGATGCTCTTCTTTCTTCTCCTTTCCTCCGAAGCCCTTCTCTTGTGTACTCTCTAAGGATACCCTTCTCTCTCCTCCTCTGTCTGGATTCTCTTTTGTTCTCCCCTCTCTCTGGATTCACTTTTGTTCTCTCCTCTATCTGGATGCTCTTTTGTCCTTTCCTCTATCTGGATGCCCTTCTGTCCTCTCTTCTTCCTGTATGACCTTCTGCTCTCTTTTCTCTCTGGATGCCTATCTGTCCACTTCTCTCTCTCTCTGTATGTCCTTCTGTCATCTCCTCTCTCTGAAGGCCCTTCTGTTCTCTTGTTTTCGATGCACTACTCTCAACTCCTCTCTCTGGATACCCTTTGGCATTTTCCTCTCTCAGAATGACCTTCTGTTCTCTCCTCTCTCTGGATGCCCTTCTATTCTCTTCTCTTTTCAATGCCCTAGTATCCACTCCTCTCTCTGGATACCCTTCTGTCTTTTCCTCTCTCCGAATGCCCTTCTGTCCTCTCCTGTCTCCAAATGCCCTTCCGTACTCTCCTCTCTCTGGATTCCCTTCAGTCTTCTCCTCTCTTTGGATGCCCTTCTGTTCTATCCTTTTTCTGGATGCCCTTCTGTTCTCTTCTCTCTCCGAATGCCCTTCTGTCTTCTCCTTTTTCTGGATTCCCTTCTGTTCTCTCCTCTCTTCGGATGCCTGTCTGTCTTCTCCTCTCTCTGGATGCCCATCTGTTCTCTCCTCTAGCCGGATGCCCTTCTGCATTCTTCTCACTCAGAATGGCTTTCTGTTCTCTCATCTCTCTGGATGAACTTTTGTCCTCTCCTCTTGTTGGATGTTGTTCTGCTCTCTCTTCTCTCTGGATGCCCATCTGTCCTGTCCTCTCTCTAGATGCCCTTCTGTCCTCTATTCACTCTGGATACCCTCTGTTATCTCGTCGCTATAGATGCCCTTCTGTCCTCTCCTATCTCTCGATTCCCTTCAGTCCTCTCCTCTCTCTGGATGCACTTCTGTCTTCTCCTTTCTCCCGATGCCTTTTTGTTCTCTCCTCATTAAGGATGCCCTTCTGTCTCCTCGTCTCTCTGTATGCCCTTTTGTTCTCCTCTCTCTCTGGATGCCCTTTTGTCCTCTCCTCTCTCTGGATGCCCTTCTGTCCTCTCTTCTTTCTGGATAACTTTCTGCTCTCTTTTCTCTCTGGATGCCCATATGTCTTCTTCTCTCTCTCTGTATGCCCTTTTGTCTTCTCCTCTCTCTGGATGCCCATCTGTTCTCTCTTCTCTTTGAATTCCCTTCTGTCTTCTCCTCTCTCTGGATGCCCTTCTGCTCTCTCCTCTCTCTGGATGCCCTTTCTGTTATCTTCTCTCTGGATGCCCTTCTGTCCTCTCCTCTATTTGGATGCCCTTCTGTTCTCTCCTCTCTCCTTATGCTCTTCTGTTCTCCACTCTCAGTGGATGCCTTTATGTCCTCTCCTCTCTCAGGATGCCCTTCTGTTCTCTCCTCTCACTGGATGCCCTTCTGTCTTCTATTCTCTCTGGATGCTGTTCAGTCCTCTTCTCTCTCAGGATGTCCTTCAGTCTTCTGCACTCTCTGTATGGGCTTCTGTTCTCTTCTCTTTGTGTATTCTCTCCTCTTCTATCATCTCTCTAGATGCTCTTCTGTTCTCTCTTCTCTTGGGATGTTATTTTGTACTCTCCTCTCTCTGGATGTACTTCTGCTCTCTCCTCCCTGTAGATGCCATTCTGTACTCTCCTCACTCTGGATGCCTTTCTGTCTTTTCCACTCTCTTGATGCCCTTCTGTTCTCTCCTCTCTCTGGATGCCCTTCTCTCCTATCATCTTTCTTGATGCCCTTCTGTTCTCTCCACTCTCCAGATGCTCTTCTGCCTTCTCCTCACTCTGGATGGCTTTCTGTTCTCTCCTCTATCTAGATGCCCTTCTGTCCTCTCGTCTTTTTGGATGTCCTTCTGTTGTCTCTTCTCTCTGGATGCTCATCTGTCTGCTCCTCTTTCTGAATTCCCTTCTGTCTTCTCCTCTCTCTGGATGCCTTTCACTTTTCTCCTCTCTCTGTATTCCCTCTTTATCTTCTCCTTTTTCTGGATTCCCTTCTGTTCTCTTCTCTCTCTGGATGCCCTTCTGTAATCTATTCCCTCTGGATGCCCTCTGTTCTCTAGTCTCTCCAGATGCCCTTCTGTCCTCTCCTCTCTCTTGATTCCCTTCAGTCCTCTCCTCTCTCTGGATGACCTTCTGTGTTGGGCTTTGGACGAGGTAACTCCATTTAACCTGTTACTTTCAGTCACGTAGGACAGGTAGAGGGCTTGATTAACAAGTCTTTACCTCCAGAGATTTAAATATTAATGAATTATCAAAAGGCCAGGGGCGTAGTTAATTAAGTTATTCCCTCCCCTTTCTCCCTTCCCTATAAGACTAGTCTCCCCTGGCCTTTGGCGGGGGAAGCGCACAACACCTACATCCATTCACCATGCCATGAACAATAAAAGCTTTGGAAAACCGGACTCCACGTGTCCATGGTCTCTCCGCCTGATTCCCAGCTTTTGGAACCCTGGAACCTTGTCGATGCAGCTGCCAGCCTGCCCACCAACAGCTGCATGAATGTGGGATCCTCTGCTGGCGGCGCCAGGAAGCTCTGGTGCCAGACCGCCCTGAGACTCTGTCGCCGGACTCCCTTCCCTTCCCTCCCCTCCCCCGCCTGCGAGATTTCTGCCCCACAGATGGCGCAACCAACGTGGGGCACGACCACCAATGCATCTACAAGAAAAATCCTGGCTGAATCTGCTAAGCAAATATACTTCCTGCAAGATGTGAAGTCTCTTGGTCCTCTCTCAGTGTGCCCCGCGTGCTCCCCGCCTCCATTCTGCCAGATTTCCAAGACCCCAGACGGAGGCCAATCTCGGTGTATGGATCTGCTGCCCATGCGACCCACACATTCTCCCGTTTTGCCACGCCCACCCATCGCTGAGGCTTGGGCCCAAAACGGAGATTTCCCACCGAGAGACTCCTACCGCAGAGTCTGCCTTGCGCACTGTGAGTGCCTTGCTTAGCCCCTGCTCCTCTACAATAGACCTTTCTCTGACAAAGGACAGTGCAGACCAGCGACAGAGATCCACACTCGTGCACCCATGCACGGGGCTACATTGTTTCCCACAGGTGGTGGACAACGTGTGCAGAGCCAGCTCCGCAAGCGCCCCCTGCTGGTGTCTGCAAAAGCCGTGGGTAACATCTCTTTCCACCCTACCCCCTCTTTCTTTCTCTGATTCTTAGCTATAGTCTAACCCTTGCTTAATACAAAAGAACTAGGTCTCTCTCCCCACGTGTTCTCCAGCTCAAGGACAAGATGGCAGCGGCTTCTTAGCCCCCCACTCTTCCCATCCCCCCAGCTCCACAGAGGGGGTTCCTTCACAGCTAATAGCTGTCTTTCAAGCCACAGTACCTGCTGTAACCCTCTTTCTAAGACTCCCTTGACTGAGAGACTCTTTCTCACGGCTGAGACCGTCCTATTCTCTCTCTCTCTCTCTCTCTCTCTCTCTCTCTCTCTCTCTCTCTCTCAAAATCGCCAACTCCAAACTCTAGCCCCTAGCGCCCTGCCAGGTAGCTCCCTTCCCTACTCCCCAGTCATATGCGACAGGCTACAGCTATTTGGCTTAGCCTGCTTGCCTGAAGCAACAGGGCAGAACCCTGCTTGCTACCCAGCCCAGTGTTCCTTAGCCAGCCTATGCTGCCCCTCACCCTCAGTCGTTTGCAGCTGACTAAAGCTACTTAGCTCAGCCAGCTTGTGTGAAGCAGCGGATCTAAAATCCTGCCTGCACCCTTTGCCCCCTGTGCTGCCTGCCAGTTTCTCAAAGCTGCTGACTCCAATCCAGATTCCACGTGTCTTTCCCATAGACACAGACTCTCACTCTTTCTGACTCTTAGCCCTCCTCCTTACTTCTTGCTTGCCTTAAACTTTTCTTCAAAGTTGGCCTTTACTTTTATCTACATTTAAAAGAAAAAGAAAAGCGGGAATGCAGAACCTCTCTGCCAGAGCACCCAGACGCCACATGGCAGAGCTAGGCCCCTCCCCCACTGCTTCTAAACCCGCCATTACTGCTCCTCCCCAACAGGAGGACCTGCAACAAACGTTCCTGTTTTTCAACCAAAATTTTTAAACGCTTCCTTTTCTTCCTAGCAGGAACACCTAGAACAACAATGCTTGTGTTTTTCAACCAAAATTTTGTTATTTTTTCTATTTTAATGCTGCCTTTTCTCTCTAATACTCGTGATAGATGTCCAACATTATTTTTCAACCTTTATAATTTCTTCAAGGTTTAAAAGCCATCTAATTTCCTTCCACAGTTAAGTGAACGTGCTGATCACCATTTCTTGAGTCTTAATTAACAACGAATTTCTTTTACAGGAAAACTGTTGCTGCCAATCCCAAATACAAAATTAACATTGTTTTTCTCCCTCAGCTATCCAAGATACCTTCTAAGACTAAATTTCCTCAAACATCTTTGCTTTTCCAGGATCTTAACAACAGGCCATAAGGTGCTTGTTCCCAAGCAATTTAATGCTCCATATCCAGCCTACAGACATCTCCCTGCCGGAGATGCTGCTTCCCTGCTGTGATTATCCTACAGGTATACCCACAGATCCAACAGAGTCCAGCCATCCTCTGGAACCTGCCTGAGATGCCAAGCTGCTTCCTCCCAGCCACCTCATCTGACTGCAGACTCCAGAGACACGCTGAGATCCAGAGACAGCGCCACCTTCTGGAACCTGCCAAGCTGCCTTCTTCCAGTCATCTCATCTGACTGAAGACCCCAGAACATGCTGAGATCCAGAGACCCACACCAGGCTCCAGAGATGCATGCCAGAACCCAGAGATGCTCACTACAGAAGACAGACCCAGACTTTCCAGCTACAAATGAACTCTTTTGCCAAAGTCACATAGCTAAAGTTACATGTTAGAGAGGAAAAACATAATGTCTATTTAGATTAATCAGATGTCATTACCCTCAAACTGTACAATCTGTATTTAATTGTTTCAATGATTCCCTGCCTTCCAAACCCTACCCTCAATTCCCATTACCCTTGACTTAGTTGTGCTACACCCTCTGGCCTACATAGTGTTTTATTTTGACCACCTAATCCAAAATTTTCACTAAAAACAGTGAGATGTTGGGCCATGAAGACATGGTTTGAACATAGCCTGGTTGAACGGGCTTTAAACCCCGGAGACCCTTTTAGAGGGACAGTAGGATGTTTAGCCCTGTTCCTAGGCCCCCTTGATAGAGCGCTGGGTTTGAGATAGCCAGGAGACCCAACAGGACATTGCCTGTCAGGGACAGCATATTATTTCCCCGCACTCTGGGACTACAGACTACTTCCACATGGTCCACATCTCTCATTAACACAGAGTTGCCCCTCTTTTTATGAAAGAAAAGAGGGTGGGATGTTGGGCTTTGGACGAGGTAACTCCATTTAACCTGTTACTTTCAGTCACGTAGGACAGGTAGAGGGCTTGATTAACAAGTCTCTACCTCCAGAGATTTAAATATTAATGAATTATCAAAAGGCCAGGGGCGTAGCTAATTAAGTTATTCCCTCCCCTTTCTCCCTTCCCTATAAGACTAGTCTCCCCTGGCCTTTGGCGGGGGAAGCACACAACACCTACATCCATTCACCATGCCATGAACAATAAAAGCTTTGGAAAACCGGACTCCACGTGTCCATGGTCTCTCCGCCTGATTCCCAGCTTTTGGAACCCTGGAACCTTGTCGATGCAGCCGCCGGCCCGCCCACCAACAGCTGCATAAATGTGGGATCCTCCGCTGGCGGCGCCGGGAAGCTCTGGTGCCAGACCGCCCTGAGACTCTGTCGCCAGACCCCCCCTTCCCGCCCTCGAGATTATTTCCCCACACTTCTGGATGTTTCCTTTTTTCTCCCGATGCCCTTCTGTTCTCTCCTCTCTACTGAAGCCCATCTGTCTTCACTTTCTGGATGCCCTTGTGTTTTCTGGTCTCTCTAGATGCACTTCTGTCCTCTCCTCTCTCTGGATGCCCTTCTGTTCACTTCTCTCCCTTGATGCCCTTCTGTCCTCTCCCCTATCTGGATTCCCTTCTGTCCTCTCCTCTCTCTGGATGCCCTTCTGTCCTTTCCTCACTTTGGATGCCCTTCTTTTCTCTCCTCTCTCTCTCTATGCTCTTCTGTTCTCCCCTCTCTGTGGATGCCCTTCTGTCCCCTCCTCTCTCTGGATGCCCTTCTGTCTTCTCCTCTCACTGGATGCAATTTTGTCCTCTTCTCTCTCAGGATGTCCTTCAGTCTTCTGCACTCTCTGGATGGGCTTCTGTTCTCTCCTCTTTGTGTATTCTCTCCTGTTCTATCATCTCTCTGGATGCCCTTCTGTTCTCTCTTCTCTCGGGATGTCCTTTTGTACTCTCCTCTCTCTGGATGCCCTTCTGTCTTCTCCTTTCTCTGGATGCCCTTGTGTCCTCTTCTCTCTCTGGATACCCTTCTGTTCTCTCCTCTCTCTGGATGCCCTTCTGTTCTCTTCTCTTTCCGATGCCCTTCTGTCCACTCTTCTCGCTGGATGCCCTTCTGTCTTTTCCTCTCTCCGAATGCCCTTCTGTTCTCTCCTATCTCTGGATTCCATTCAGTCTTCTCCTCTCTTTAGATGGCCTTCTGTTCTCTTCTCTTTCTGGATGCCCTTCTGTTCTCTCCTCTCTCCGGATGCCCTTCTGTCTTCTCCTTTCTCTGGATGCCCTTCTGTTCTCTCCTCTCTTTGGATGCCCTTCTGTCTTCTCCTCTGTCTGGATGACCTATTCCTCTCTCTTATCTCTGGATACCCTTCTGTTGTCTCCACTCGCCTGATGCCCTTCTGTCTTCTCCTCTCTCTGAATGCCCTTCTGCTCTCTCCTCTCTCTTTATGCCCTTCAGTCCTCTCCTCTTTCTGGATGCCCTTCTGTTCTCTCCTCTCTCTGGATGCCCTTCTACCTTATCCTCACTCTGGATGGCTTTCTGTTCTCTCCTCTCATTGGATGCCCTGCTGTCCTCTCCTCTTTATGGATGTTCTTCTGCTCTCTACTCTCTCTGGATGCCCATCTGTTTCTCCTCTCTCTGAATGGCCTTCTGTATTTCTATTCTCTCTCTTGATGCCCTTCTGTACTTTCCTCTCTCTGGATACCCTTCTGTTTTCTCCTCTCTCTGGATGCCCTTCTGTTTTCTCCTCTCTCTGGATGACCCTCTGTCCTCTCCTCTCTCTGGTTGCCCTTCTGTTCTCTCCTCTATCTAGATGCCCTTCTGTCTTCTCCTCTATCTGGATGGCCTTCTGTTCTCTGCTCTCTTTAGATGACCTTCTGTTTTCTCCTTTCTCTGGATGCCCTTCTGTCCACTTCTCCATCTGGATGCCTTCTCTCTTCTCCCATTTCCGGATACCCTTCTGTTCTCTCATCTCTCTGGAAGCTCTTCTGTCTTCACCTCTCTCTGGATGCCCTTCAATTCTATCCTCACTCTGGATACCCTTCTGTCTTCTCCTTTCTATGGATGCCCTTCTGTCCTCTTCTCTCTCTGTATGTCCTTCAGTCTTCTCATCTCTCTAGATGCACTTCTGTTCTCTCCTCTTTTTGGATTCCCTTCTGTTCTCTGCTCTCTTTAGATGCCCTTCTGTCCTCTCTTCTCTCTGGATGCCCTTCTGTTCCCTTTTCTCCCTGGATATCCTTCTGTCTTCTCCTCTCTTTTGATGCCCT
This sequence comes from Arvicanthis niloticus, assembly GCF_011762505.2. Taxonomy (NCBI): domain Eukaryota; kingdom Metazoa; phylum Chordata; class Mammalia; order Rodentia; family Muridae; genus Arvicanthis; species Arvicanthis niloticus. Next base: position 136,388 of record NW_023045550.1, on the reverse strand, counting down.
TATGTGCTTTTCATTTTCTGGATGTCCTTCAGTCTTCTGTTCTCTCCTCTTTCTGGATTCTCTTCTGTTCTCTCTTCTCTCTGGATGCCTTTCTGTTCTCAACACTCTCTGGATGCCCTTCTGACCTCTCCTCTCTCTGGATGCCCTTCTGTCCTCTGTTCATTCTGGATTCTCTACTGTTCTCTTCTCTCTATATGCCTTTCTGTCTACTCCATTCTCTGGATGCCTGACAATTTTCTCCACAGTCTGGAAAACTTTCTGTCTTCTCCTCTCTCTAGAAGCCCTTCTGTTCAATCCCATCACTGGATGCAATTCTGTCCTCGCCTCTCTCTGGATGCCCTTCTGTCTTCTCCTCTCTCTGGATGCCCTTCAGTCCTCTTCGCTCTCAGGATGTCCTTAAGTCTTCTGCACTCTCTGGATGGGCTTCTGTTCTCTCCTCTTTGTGTATTCTCTAGTGTTCTGTCATCTCTTTGGATGCCCTTCTGTTCTCTATTCTCCCAGGATGTCCTTTTGTACTCTCCTCTCTCTGGATGCCCTTCTGTCTTCTCCTATATCTAGATACCCTTGTGTCCTCTTCTCTCTCTGGATACCCTTCTGTTCTCTCCTGTCTCTGGATGCCCTTCTGTTCTCTACTCTTTCCAATGCCCTTCTGTCCACTCCTCTCGCTGGATGCCCTTCTGTCTTTTCCTCTCTCCGAATGCCCTTCTGTTCTCTCCTCTCTCTGGATTCCCTTCAGTCTTCTCCTCTCTTTGGATGCCCTTCTGTTCTCTCTCTTTTCTGGATGCCCTTCTGTTCTCTCATCTCTCTGGATGCCCTTCTGTATTCTCCTTTCTCTGGATGCCCTTGTGTCCTCTTCTCTCTCTGGATACCCTTCTGTTCTCTCCTGTCTCTGGATGCCCTTCTGTTCTCTTCTCTTTCTGATGCCCTTCTGTCTACTCCTCTCGCTGGATGCCCTTCTGTCTTTTCCTCTCTCCGAATGCCCTTCTGTTCTCCCCTCTCTCTGGATTTCCTTCAGTCTTCTCCTCTCTTTGGATGCCCTTCTGTTCTCTCCTCTTTCTGGTTTCCCTTCTGTTCTCTCCTCTCTCAGGATGCCCTTCTGTCTTCTCCTTTTTCTGGATGCCCTTCTGTTCTCTCCTCTCTTTGGATGCCCTTCTGTCCTCTCCTCTCTCTGGATTCCCTTCTGTCCTCTATTCTCTCTGGATGCCCTCTGTTCTCTCATTGCTCCAGGTGCCATTCTGTCCTCTCCTCTCTCCTGATGCCCTTCTGTCTTCTCCTTTCTCTGGATGCCCTTATGCTCTCTTCTTCCTCTGGTTGCCCTTGTGTTCTCTTTTCTCTCTGGATGCCTTTTTGTCCTCTCTCCTCTCTTGATACCCTTCTGTTCTCTACTTTCTCTGATGCCCTTCTGTCCTTTCCCCTCTCTGAAAGCCCTTTTGTTCTCTCCTCCCTCCGGATGTCCTTCTGTTTTCTCCTCTCTCTTGATGCCCTTCTGCTCTCTCCTCTGTATGGATGCCCTTCTGCTTTCTCCTCTGTATGGATGATCATCTGTTCTCTTCTCTCTCTGGATGCCCATTTGTCTTCTCCTCTCTCTGGAGGCACTTCTGCTCTCTCATCCCTCTGGATAACCTTTTGTTCTCTCATCTCTCTGGATTCCCTTCTGACATCTCCTCTCTCTGTATGCCCTTTTGTTCACTCCTCATTCTGGATTCCCTTCTGTTCTCTCCTCTCTCCGGATGCCCTTCTATCTTCTCCTCTCTCTGGATCCCCTTATGCTCTCTCCTTCCTCTTGTTGCCCTTCTGTCTTCTCCTCCCTCTTGATGCCTTTCTGTCCTCTCCACTTTCTTGATGCCCTTCTGTTCTCTCCTCTCTCCAGATGCCCTTCTGCCTTCTCCTCACTCTGGATGGCTTTCTGTTCTCTCCTATCTCTGGATGCCCTTCTGTCCTCTCCTCTTTTTGGATGCCCTTCTGCTCTCTCTTCTCTCTGGATGCCCATCTGTCCTCTCCTCTTTCTGAATGCCGTTCTGTTCTCTCCTCTCTCTGGATGCATTTCACATCTCTTCTCTTTCTGAATTCCCTCTTTGTCTTCTCCTTTCTCTGGATGCCCTTCTGTTCTCTTCTCAATCTGGATGCCCTTCTGTCTTCTATTCTCTCTGGATGCCCTCTGTTCTCTAGTGTCTCCAGATGCCCTTCTGTCCTCTCTTCTCTCTCAATTTTCTTCAGTCCTCTCCTCTGTCTGGATGCCCTTCTGTCTCCTCCTTTCTCCCGATGCCCTTCTGTTCTCTCCTCTCTACCTATGCCCTTCTGTCTTCTCCTCTTTCTGGATGCCCTTGTGTTCTCTGGTCTCTCTAGATGCCTTTCTGTCCTCTTCTCTCTCTGGATGCCCTTCTATTCACTTCTCTTCCTGGAAGCCCTTTTGTCCTCCCCCCTATCCGGATGCACTTCTGTCCTCTCCTCTCTCTGGATGCCCTTCTGTCTTCTCCTCTCTCCCTATGACATTTTGTTCTCTCATCTCTTCGGCTTTTCTTCTGTCTTCTCGTTTCTCTGGATGCCCTTCTGTTCTCTCCTCTCTCGGATGCTCTTCTGTCCTCTCCTCTCTCCGGATGACCTTCTGCCTTCTCCTCTTGCTGGATGCCCTTCTATTCTCTCCTCTCTCTGTTTGACCTTCATTTCTCTCCTCACTCTGGATACCCTTCCGTCTTCTCCTGTCTCTGAATGCCCTTCTGTTCTCTCCTCTCATTGGATGTCCTTCTGTCCTATCCTCTCACTGAATGCACTTCAGTCCTCTTCTCTCTCTGTATGTCGTTAGTCTTCTGCTCTCTCTGGATGCCCTTCTGTTCTCTCCTCTTTCTGGATTCTCTTCTGTTCTTTCCTCTCTCTGGATTCCCTTCTGTCTTCTCCTTTCTCTGGATGCCCTACTCTTCTCTCCTCTTTCTGGATGCCCTTCTGTCTTCTCCTCTCTCCCTATGACCTTCTGTTCTCTCATCTCTTTGGCTTCCCTTCTGTCTTCTTGTTTCTTTGGATGCCCTTCTGTTCTCTCCTATCTCCGAATGACCTTCTGCCTTCTCCTCTCGCTGGATGCCCTTCTATTCTCTCCTCTCTCTGGATGCCCTTCTGTCCTCTGCTCATTCTGGATTCTCTATTGTTCTCTTCTCTCTATATGCCTTTCTGTCTTCTACTTTCTCTGGATGCCTGACAATTTTCTGCACACTCTGGATACCCTTCTATCTTCTCCTCTTCTCTAGAAGCTTTTCTGTTCTCTCCCATCCCTGGATGCAATTCTGTCCTCTCCTCTCTCTGGTTGCCCTTCTGTCTTCTCCTCTCACTTGATGCCCTTCAGTCCTCTTCTCTCTCAGGATGTCCTTCAGTCTTCTGCTCTCTCTGGATGGACTTCTGTTCTCTCCTCTTTGTGTATTCTCTCCTGTTCCATCATCTCTCTGGATGCCCTTCTGTTCTCTCTTCTTTGGGATGTCCTATTGTCCTCTCCTCTCTCTGGATGCCCTTCTGTCTTCTCCTCTCTTTGGATGCCCTTGTGTCCTCTTCTCTCTCTGGATGCCCTTCGGTTCTCTCCTCTCCCTGGATGCCCTTCTGTTCTCTTCTCTTTCTGATGCCCTACTGTCCAGTCCTCTCTCTGGATACCCTTCTGTCTTTTCCTCTCTCTGAATGGCCTTGTGTTCTCTCCTCTCTCTGGATTCCCTTCTGTTTTCTCCTCTCTATGAATGCCCTTCTGTTCTCTACTCTTTCTGGATGCCCTTCTGTTCTCTCCTCTCTTCGGATGCCCTTCTGTCTTCTCCTCTCTTGATGTACTTCTACTCTCTCCTATCTATGGATGACCTTCTGTACTCTCCTCTCTCTGGATTCCTTTCTGTCTTCTCCTCCATCTGGATGTCCTTCTGCTCTCTCCTCTCTCTTTATGCCCTTCTGTCCTCTCCTCTTTCTGTATGCCCTTCTCTTCTCTCCTCTCTCCGGATGCCCTTCTGCCTGTTCCTCACTCTGGATGGGTTTCTGTTCTCTCCTCCCTCTGGATGGGTTTCTGTTCTCTCCTCTCTCTGGATGCACTTCTGTCCTCTCCTCTTTTTGGAAGTTTTTCTGCTCTTTCTTCCCTCTGGATGCCCATCTGTTCTGTCCTCTCTCTGAATGCTCTTCTGTCTTCTTCTCTCTGGATGACTTTCGGTTCTCTCCTCACTCTCGATTCCATCTTTGTGTTCTCCTCTCTCTGGATGCCCTTCTGTTCTCTACACTCTCTATGCCCTTCAGTCTTCTCTTCTCTCTGGAGGCCCTCTGTTCTCTCGTTGCTCCAGATGCCCTTCTGTCCTCTCTTCTCTCTGGATGCGCTTCTGTATTCTCCTCTCTCTGGATGCCTTTGTGTCCTCTTCTCTCTCTGGATAGCCTTCTGTTCTCTCCTCTCTCTGGATGCCCTTCTGCTCTCTCCTGTCTCTGGATGCCCTTCTGTTCTCTCCTCTCTCTGGATGCCATTCTGCTCTCTCTTATCTCTGGATGCCCTTCTGTTCTCTCCTCTCTCCAGATGCCCTTCTGTCTTCTCCTCTCTCTGTATGCCCTTCTGTCCTCTATTCTCTCTGGATGCTCTCTGTTCTCTCGTTGATACAGATGCCCTTCTGCCTTCTCCTCTCTCTCGATTCCCTTCAGTCCTCTCCTCTCTCTGGATGCCCTTCTCTCCTCTCCCTTCTCCGGATGCCTTTCTGTATTTTCCTTTCTCTGGATGCCCTTCTGTACCCTCTTCTCTCTGGATGCCCTTCTGTCCTCTCCTCTCTCTGGTTGCTCTTCTGTTCTCTCACATCTCTGGATGCCCTTATGTCCTCTTCTTTCTCTGGATGCCCTTTTGTCCTCTCCTCTCTCTTGATACACTTCTGTTCTCTACTCTCTCTGATGCCCTTCTGTCCTTTTCTCTCTCTGAATGCCCTTTTGTTCTCTCCTCTCTCCGGATGCCCTTCTGCTCTCTCCTCTGTATGGAGGCCCTTCTGTTCTCTCCTCTCCCTAGATGCCCTTTTGTCTTCCCCTCACTCTGGATGGCTTTCTTTTCTCTCCTCTCTCTGGATTCCCTTCTGTCCTATCCTCTTTTTGGATGCCCTTCTGCTCTCTCTTCTCTCTGGATGCCCATCTGTCCTCTCCTCTTTCTGAATGCGCTTTTGTTTTCTCCTCTCTCTGGATGCCTTTCACTTCTCTCCTCTTTCTGGATTCCCTATTTGTCTTCAACTTTCTCTGGATGCCCTTCTGTTCTCTTCTCTCTCTGGATGCCCTTCTGTCCTCTATTCTCTCTGGATGCCCTCTGTTCTCTAGTCTCTCCAGATGCCCTTCTTTCCTCTCCTCTCTCTCGATTTTCTTCAGTCCTCTCTTCTGTCTGGATGCCCTTCTGTCCTCTTCTCTCTCTGTATGTCATCAGTCTTCTGCTCTCCCTTGTTGCCCTTCTGTTCTCTCCTCTTTCTGGATTCTCTTCTCTTCTTTCCTCTGTCTGGATGCCCTTCTATTCTCTCCTTTTTCTGGATGCCCTTATGTCCTCTCTTCTCTCTGGATGCCCTTTTGTTCTCTTTTTTCCCTGGATACCCGGTTATCTTCTCCTCTCTTTGGATGCCCTTATGTCCTTTTCGTTTTCTGGATGTCCTTCAGTCTTCTGCTCTCTCTGTATGCTCTTCTGTTCTCTCCTCTTTCTGGATTCTCTTCTGTTCTCTCTTCCCTCTGGATGCCTTTCTGTTCTCAACACTTTCTGGATGCCCTTCTGTCCTCTCCTCTCTCCAGATTACCTTCTGCCTTCTCCTATCGCTGGATGCCCTTCTATTCTCTCCTCTCTCTGGATGCCTTTCTGTCCTCTGCTCATTCTGGATTCTCTATTGTTCTCTTCTCTCTATATGCCTTTCTGTCTTCTCCTTTCACTGGATGCCTGACAATTTTCTCCACACTCTGGATACCCTTGTGTCTTCTCCTCTCTATAGAAGCCCTTTTGTTCTCTCCCATCAGTGGATGCAATTCTGTCCTCTCCTCTCTCTGGATGCCCTTTTGTCCTCTCTTCTCTCTTGATGCCTTACTGTCCTCTCTTCTTCCTGGATGCCCTTCTGCTCTCTTTTCTCTCTGGATGCCCATCTGTCCTTTTGTCTCTCTCTGTATGCCCTTCTGTCTTCTTCTCTCTCTGGATGCCCTTCTGCTCTCTCCTCTCTCTGGATGACATTCTGTTATCTTCTCTCTGGATGCCCTTCTGTTCTCTCCTCTCTCCCTATGCTCTTCTGTTCTCCCCTCTCTTTGGATGCCCTACTGTCCTCTCCTCTCTCTGGATGCCCTTCTGTTCTCTACTCTCACTGGATGCAATTCTGTCATCTCCTCTTTCTGGATGCCCTTCTGTCTTCTCCTATCTCTGGATGCCCTTCAGTCCTCTTCTCTCTCAGGATGTCCTTCAGTCTTCTGCTCTCTCTGGATGGGCTTCTGTTCTCTCCTCTTTCTGTATTCTCTCCAGTTCTATCATCTCTCTGGATGCCCTTCTGTTCTCTCTTCTCTCGGGATGTCTTTTGTCCTCTCCTATCTCTGGATGCTCTTCTATCTTCTTCTTTCTCTGGATGCCCTTCTGTTCTCTCCTCTTTCTGGATACCCTTTTGTCCTCTAATCTCTCTTGATACCCTTCTGTTCTCTCCTCTCTCTGGATGCCCTTCTGTATTCTTCTCTCTCTGAATGCCCTTCCTTATTCTTCTCTCTCTGGATGCCCTTCTGTTCTGTCCTCTCTCTTGATGCCCTTCTGTTCTCTTCTCTTTCTGATGCCTTTCTGTCCACTCCTCTCTCTGGATGCCCTTTTGTCTTTTCCTCTCTCCGAATGCCCTTCTGTTTCGCCTCTCTCTGGATTACCTTCTGTCTTCTCCTCACTCTGGATGTCCATCTGTTCTCTCCTCTTTCTGGATGCCCTTCTTTTCTTTCCTCTTTCAGGATGCTCTTCTGTCTTATCCTTTTTCTGGATGCCCTTCTGTTCTCTAATCTCTTCAGATGCCCTTCTGTCTTCTCCTCTCTCTAAATGCCCTTCAATTCTACCCTCACTCTGGATTCCCTTCTGTCTTCTCCTCTCTCTGGATGCCCTTCTGTCCTCTCTCTGTATGTCCTTCAGTCTTCTGCTCTCTCTAGATGCCCTTCTGTTCTATCCTCTTTCTGGATTCTCTTCTGTTCTCTCTTCTCTAGATGCACATCTGTTCTTTCCTCTCTCTGGATGCCCTTCTGTCCTCTCCTCTCAATGGATGCCCTTCTGTCTTCTCCTCACTCTGGATGCCATTCTGTTCTCTCCTATCTCTGGATGCCCTTCTGACCTCTCCTCTCCATGGATGCCCCTCTGTTCTCTCCTCTCTCTGAATGCCATTCTGTTCTCTCCTCTCTCTGCATCCCTTCTGTCCTCTACTCTCACTGGATACACTTCTGCACTATCCTCTCTCTGGATGCCCTTCTGTCCTCTCCTCTTTCTGGATGCCCTTCTGTCCTCCCCTCTCTCTGAATGCCTTTCTGTTCTCTCCTCTCTCTGGATTCCCTTTTTGTCTTCTCCTCTCTCTTGATGCCCTTCTCTTCTCTCCTCTCTCTAGATGCACTTCTGTTCTCTATTCTCTCTGGATGCCCTTCTGTTCTCTCCTCTGTCTGGATGCCCTTCTGCTCTCTCCTCTCTCTGAATGCCATTCTGTTCTCCCCTCACTCTGGATGCCCTTCTGCCTTCTCCTCACTCTGGATGGCTTTCTGTTCTCTCCTCTCTCTGGTTGCCCATCTGTCCTCTCCTCTCTTTGTATGCCCTTCTGTCTTCTCCTCTCCCTCGCTGCCCTTCTGTTCTTTCATCTCTCCAGATGACCTTCTGTGCTCTCCTTTCTCTGGATGCCCTTCTGTCCTATCCTCTCTCTGGATGCTCTTCTGCTCTCTCCTCTCTCTGAATGCCCTTCTGTCTTCTCTTCTCTCTGGATGCCCTTCTGTCTTCTTCGTTCTCTGGATGTCTTTCAGTCTTCTGTTCTCTCTGGATGCCTTTCTGTCCTCTCCTCTTTCTGGATTCTCTTCTGTTCTCTCTTCTCTCTGGATGCCTTTCTGTTCTCAACTCTCTCGGGATGCCATTCTGTCCTCTCCTCTCTCTGGATGCCCTTCTGCCTTCTCCTCTCGCTGGATGCCCTTCTATTTTCTCCTTTCTCTTGATGTCCTTCTGACCTCTCCTCGTTCTGGATTCTCTACTGTTCTCTTCACTCTAGATGCCCTAGTGTCTTCTCCTTTTTCTGGATGCCTGACTATTTTCTCCTCACTCTGGATACCCCTCTGTCTTCTCCTCTCTCTAGATGCCCTTCTGTTCTCTCCTATGACTGGATGCAATTCTGTCATCTCCTCTCTCTGGATACCTTTCTGTCTTCTCCTCTCTCAGGATGCCGTTCAGTCCCTTTCTCTCTCAGGATGTCCTTCAGTCTTCTGCTCTCTCTGGATGGGCTTCTGTTGTCTCCTCTTTCTGTATTCTCTCCTGTTCTATCATCTCTCTGGATGCCCTTCTGTTCTTTCTTCTCTCAGGATGTCCTTTTGTCCTCTCCTCTCTCTGGATGCCCGTCTGTCTTCTCCTTTCTCTGGATGCCCTTCTGTTCTCTCCTCTCTCTGGATGCCATTTTGTTCTCTCCTCTCTCTTGATACCCCTCTGTTCTCTCCTCTCTCTTTATGCCCTTCTGTCTTCTCCTCTCTCTGTATGGCCTTCTTTACTCTTTTCTGTGGATGCCCTTATGTTCTATCTTCTCTATGGATGTTCTTCTGCTCTCTCTTCTCTCTGGAGGACATTCTGTCCTCTCCTCTCTCTGGATTCCCTTCTGTCCTTTCCTATCTCCTGATGCCCTTCTGTCTGCTCCTCTTTCTGGATACCCTTCTGTTCTCTGCTCTCTCTATATGCCCTTCTGTCCTCTATTCTCTCTGGATGCCCTTATGTTCTCTCTTCTCCCTGGATGTTCTTCTGTCTTCTCCACTCTCTGGATACCATTCTATTCCCTACACACTCTGGATGCCCTTCTTTCTTCTCTGCTCTCTGGATGCCCTTCTGATCTCTTTCTCTCTGGATGCCCTTCTGTTCTCTCCTCTCTCTAGATGCCCTTCTGTCTTCAACACTCTCTAGATGGCTTTCTGTTCTCTGCATTCTCTGGATCCCTTCTGTCCTCTCCTCTCTCTTGAGGGCCTTCTTCACTCTCCTCTCTCTGGATGCCCTTCTGTCCTCTCCTCTCTCTAGATGCCCTTCTGTCGTCTCCTCTCTCTGGATTCCCTTCTGTTCTCTCCTCTCTCAGGATTCCCTTTTTGTCCTCTCCTTTTTTGGATGTCCTTCTCTTCTCTTCTCTCTCTGGATGCCATTCAGTCCTCTATTATCTCTGGATGCCTTTCTTTTCTCTCATCTCTCTGTATGCCCTTCTGTGCTCTCCTCTATCTGGATGCCCTTCTCTACTTTCCTCTCTCTGGATGTCCTTCTGTCTTCTCCTCTATCCCTATGCCCTTCTGTTCTCTTGTCTCTCCGGATGCCCTTCTGTTTTCTCCTCTCTCTGGATGACTGACAATTTTCTCCTCACTCTGGATATCCTTCTGTCTTCTCTTCTCTCTAGATGACCTTCAGTTCTCTCCTCTCACTGTATGCCATTCTGTCCTCTCCTCTCGGGATGTCTTTCTATCCTCTCCTCTTTCCGAATGCCCTTCTGTCATCTCCTCTCTCTGGATGCCCTTCTGTTCTCTCCTCTCTCTGGATGCACTTCTCTCTTTTTCTCTCCCTGGATGCCATTCTGCTCTCTCCTCAATCTAGATGCCCTTCTGTCCTTTCCTCTGTATGGATGCCCTTCTGTCTTCTCCTATTTTTCTATGCCCTTCTGCCTTCTCCTCTTTCAGGTTGCCCTTCTGTTCTCTGCTCTCTCTAGATGCCCCTCTGTCCCCTTCTCTCCCTGGATGCCCTTCTGTCCTCTCCTCTCTCACGATGCCTGTCTGTCCTCTACTCCATCTGCATGCCTCATCTCTTCTCTTTCTAGATGCCCCTCTGTTCTCTAATCATTCTGGAAGCCCTTCTGTCTTATCCTCTCTCTGGATGCACTTCTGTTCTCTCCTCTCTCTGGATGTCCTTCTGTTCTCTATTCTCTCTGGATTCTCTTCTGTCTTCTCCTCTTTCTGGATGCCCTTCTGAACACTCCTCTCCATGGATGCCCTTCTGATCTCTCCTCTATCTGGATGCCCTTCTTTTCTATTCTCTCTCTAGATGCCCTTCTTTCTACTTCTCTCCCTGGATGGCTTTTTGTTCTCTCCTCTTTCTGGATCCCTTCTGTCCTCTCCTCTCTCTGGATGCCGTTCTTCGCCCTCCTCTATCTGGATGCCCTTCTGTTTTCTCCTCTGTCAGAATGCCCTTCTGTCTTCACCTATCTCCCGATGCCCTTCTGTCATCTCCTCTTTCTGGATGCCCTTTTGTTCTCTTCTATCCTGGATGCCCTTCTGTTCTCTTCTCTCTCTGGATGCCCTTCTGTCCTCTCCTCTATCTGGATGTCCTTCTGTTCTCTTCTCTCCAAGATGCCCTTCTGTCCTCTTCTCTCTCAGGATGGCCATCTGTCCTCTTCACCATCTGGATGCCATCTCTCTTCCTCTTTTTCCATATGCGCTTCTGTGCTCTCTTCTCTCTGGAAGCCCTTCTGTTTTCTCCTCTCTCAGGATGCCTTTCTGTTCTCTCCACTCTCTAGATGCCCTTATGTCCTCTCCTCTCTATCGGTGCTCTTCTGTATTCGCCTCTATCTGGATGCCCTTCTGTTTGCTCCTCTCTCTGGCTGACCTTCTGTACTCTCCTGTCTCATGATGCCCTTCTGTCCTCGCCTCTCTCTGCATGCCGTTCTATCTTCTTCTCTCTCTGGATGCCCTTCTCTTCTCTCCTCTCTCTGGATGCCCTTTGGTTCTCTCCTCTCTACATGAACTTTCGTCCTCTCATCTCTCTGAATGCCTTTATGTTCTCTCCTCTCTCTGGATGCCCTTCTGTGTTCTCCGCTCTTTGGATGCCCTTCAGTTCTCTCCTCTCTGGGGATCCATTTCTGTCTTCTCCTCTCTCTGGATGCCCTTCTGAACTCTCCTCTCCATGGATGCCCTTCTGAGCTCTCCTGTCTCTGGATGCCCTTCTGTACTCTCCTCTCTCTAGATGCCATTCTGTATTTTCCTCTCTCTGGATGACTTTCTGTTCTCTCCTCTTTCTGGATCCCTTCTGTCCTCTGCTCTCTCTGGATGCCCTTCTTCACTCTCCTCTCACTGGATGCCCTTCTGTCCTCTGCTATCTCTGGATGCCCTTCTGTTCTCTCCTCTCTCTGGATTCCCTTTTTGTCTTCTCCTCTCTCTGGATGCCCTTCTCTTCTCTCCTCACTCTAGATGTCCTTCTGTCCTCTATTCTCTCTGTATGCCCTTCTGTCCTCTTCTCTCTCTGGATGTCCTTCAGTCTTCTGCTCTATCTGGATAGGCTTTTATTCTCTCCTTTTTCTGGATTCTCTCCTGTTCTCTCATCTCTCTGGATGAACTGCTGTTATCTTTTATCTCGGAATGTCCTTCTGTCCTCTCCTTTCTCTTGATGCTCTTTTGTCTTCTCCTTTCTCTGGTAGCCCTTCTGTTCTCTCTTCTCTCTGGATGCAATTTTTTCCTCTCCTCTCTCTGGATATCATTCTCCATTCTCCAATCTCTGAATGCCCTTCTGTTCTCTTCTCTCCATGGATGCCCTTCTGTCCACTTGTCTCTCAGATTGCCGGTCTGTCCTTTTCTAGAACTAGATGACTTCTCTCTTCTTCTATTTCCGGATGCCCTTCTGTTCTCTCCTCTCTCTGGAAGCCCTTCTGTCTTCTCCACTCTCTGGATGCCCTTCTGTTCTCTCATCTCTCTAAATGCCCTTCTGTTCTCTCCTCTCTCTGGAAGCCCTTCTGTCTTCTCCACTCTCTGGATGTCCTTCTGCTCTCTCTTCTCTCTGAAGGCCATTCTGTGCTCTCCTCTCTCTTGATGCCCTTCTGTCTTCTTGTATCTCCCGATTCCCTTCTGTCTTCTCCTTATTCTGGATACTCTTCTGTTTTCTCCTCTCTCTGGATTCCCTTTTTGTCTTCTCCTCTCTCTGGATGCCCTTATCTTCTCTCCTCTCTCTAGATCCCCTTCTGTCCTCTATTCTCTCTGGATTCCCTTTTTGTCTTCTCCTCTCTCTGGATGCCCTTATCTTCTCTCCTCTCTCTAGATCCCCTTCTGTCCTCTATTCTCTCTGGATGCCTTTCTGTTCTCTTGTCTCTCTGGATGCCCTTCTTTGCTCTCTTCTCTCTGGATGCCCTTCTGTCCTCTTCTCTCTCTTGATGCCCTTCTGTCTTCTCCTCTCTTCCTAAGCCCTTTTGTTCTCTCATCTCTCCCAATGCCCTTCTGTCTTCTCCTCCCTCTGGATATTCGACAATTTTCTCCTCACTCTGGATACAATTCTGTCTTTTCCTCTTTCTAGATGCCCTTCTGTGTTCTACTTTTCTCTCTCTGGATGTCCGTCACTCTTCGGCTCTCTCTGGATGGGCTTCTGTTCTATCGTCTTTCTGGAATCTCTCCTGTTCTCTCATCTATCTGGATGTGCTTCTGTTCTCTATTCTCTCAGGATGTCCTTCTATCCTCTCCTCTCACTGGATGCCCTTCTGTCTTTTCCTTTCTCTGATTGCCCTTCTGTTCTCTCCTCTCTCTGGATGCGATTTTGTCCTCTCCTCTCTCTGGATACCCTTCTGTTCTATCCTCTCTCTGGATGCCCTTCTCTTTGCCTCTCTCTCTGGATGCCCTTCTGTTCTCTCCTCTCTCTGGATCCCCTTCTGTTCTCTCCTCTCTCTGGATTCCCTTCTGTCCTCTTCTCTCTCTGGATGACCTTCTGTTCTCTTCTCTCCCTGGATGCCCTTCTGTCCTCTCCTCTCTCAGGATGCCAGTCTATCCTCCTCTCCATCTATATTCCTTCTCTGTTCTCCTCTTTCCGGATGCTCTTCTATTCTCTCCTCTCTCTGGAAGCCCTTCTGTCTTCTCTGCTTTCTGGGTGCCCTTCTTTTCTCTCCTCTCTCTAGATGCCCTTCCATTCTCTCCTCTATCTAGATGCCCTTATGTCTTCTCCTCTCTCTTTATGGCGTTCTTTACTTTTTTGTGGATGCCCTTCTGAAATCTCCTTTCTCTGGATGCCCTTTTTTCTCTATTTTTCTGGAGGCCATTCTGTCCTCTCCTCTCTCTGGATGCCCATATGTCTTCTCCTATCTCCCGATGCCCTTCTGTCTTCTCCTCTTTCTGTATACCCTTCTGTTCTCTGCTCTCTCTACATGCCCTTCTGTCCTCTATTCTCTCTGGATGCCCTTATGTTCTCTCCTCTCTCTGGATGTTCTTCTGTCTTCTTGGCTCTCTGGATACTGTTCTATTCTCTACTCTCCCTGGATGCCCTTCTATCATCTCTGCTCTCTGGATGCCCTTCTGTTCTCTCCTCTATCTGGATGTTCCTCTGACCTCTCCTCTCCATGGATGCCCTTCTGTTTTCTCCTCTCTCTGGATGGCTTTCTGCTCTCTCCTCTCTCTGGATCCCTTCTGTCCTCTCCTCTCACTGGATGCCCTTCTTCCCTCTCCTTCTCTGAATGCCCTTCTGTCCTCTCCTCTCTCTGGATGCCCTTCAGTTCTCTCCTCTCTCTGGATGCCCTTGAGTTCTCTCCACTCTCTGGATTCCCTTTTTGTCTTCTCCTCTCGTTGGATGCCCTTCTCGTCTCTCTTCTCTCTTGATGCCCTTCTGTTCTGTCCTCTCTCCGGATGCCCTTCTGTCTTCTCCTCTCTGTGGTTGCCCTTCTGGTCTCTCCTCTCTCTGGAGGCCCTCCCATTCACTCCTCTCTCTGGATTGCTTTCTGTCTTCTCCTCTCTCTGAATGCCATTCTGTCCTCTCCTCTCTCTGGATGCTTTCTGTCTTCTCCTCTCTCTCTCTGGATTCTCTTCTGTTCTCTCCTCTCTCTGGACTTTCTTTTTGTCTTCTCCTCTCTCTAGATGCCCTTCTGTAATATCCTCTCTCTGGATGCCCTTCTGTCTTCTCCTGTCTTGCTTTACCCTTCTGTCTTCTCCTTTCTCTAGATACTCTACCATTCTCTCTTCACTCTAGATTCCCTTCTGTTTTCTCCTCTCTTTGGATGCCCTTCTGTTTGCTTCTCTCATTGGATTTTCTTTTGTCCTCTCCTCTCTCCGGATGCCCATCTGTTCTCTTCTCTCTCTGGATGTCCTTCAGTACTCTGCTCTCTCTGATTGCCCTTCTGTTTGCTTCTTTTTCTGGATTCTCTTCTGTTCTCTCATTTCCCTAGATGCCCTTATGTTCTCTCCTCTCTCGGGATGCCTTTCTTCACTCTCCTCTCTCTGCATGCTCTTCTGTCCTCTCCTTTCTCTGGATGCCATTCTGTCCTCTTCTCTTTCTGAATGCCCTTCTGGCCTCTCCTCTCTCAGGATGCCCGTCGGTCCTCCTTTCCATCTTGATGCCACCTCTCTTCTCCTATATACGGATGCCCTTCTGTTCTCTCCTCTCTCGAGATGCCCTTCTGTTTTCTCCTCTCTCTGGATTCCCTTTTTGTCTTCTCCTCTCGCTGGATGCCCTTCTCTTCTCTCCCTATATGCACTTCAGTCCTCTATTCTCTCTGGCTGCCTCTCTGTTCTCTCCTCTCTCTGGATGCCCTTCTGTCCTCTCCTTTCTCTGGATGCCCTTCTGTTCTCTCCTCTCTCTGGATTCCCTTTTTGTCTTCTCCTCTTGCTTGATTCCCTTCTCTTCTCTCCTCTCTCTAGATGCGCTTCTGTCTTCTCCTCCCTCTTGATGCCTTTCTGTCCTCTCTTCTCTCTGGATGCTTTTTGTTTTCTCCTCTCTCAGGATGTCCTTCTTCTATCTCCTCTCTCTGGATGCCGTTCTGTCTTCTCCTCCTGCTGGATGTCCTTCTGTGCTCTCCTCTCTCTGGATGCCCTTCTGTTTTCTCTTTTCACCCTATCTCCTTCTGTTCTCTCGTTTCCCCAGCTTCCCTTGTGTCTTCTCCTCTCTCTGGATGCCAATCTGGTCTCTCCTCTCTCTGGATGCCCTTCTGTCTTCTCCTCTTTCTGGATGCCCTTATTACCTCTCCTCTTTCTGGATGCCCTTCTGTCTTCTCCTCTCACTGGATGCCCTTCTGTCCTCTCCTCTCTCCAGATGCCCTTCTGTTTTCTCCTCTCATCCTATTCCCTTCTGTTCTCTTGTCTTTCCAGCTTCCCTTGTGTCTTCTCCTCTCTCTGAATGCCAATCTGTTCTCTCCTCTCTCTGGATGCCCTTGTGTCTTCTCCTCTCTCTGGATGCCAATCTGTTCTCTCCTCTCTCTGGATGCCCTTCTGTCTTCTCCTCTTTCTGGATGCCCTTCTGCTCTCTCCTCACTTTAGATTCCCTTCTGTTCTCTCCTCTCTTCGAATGCCCTATTTTCTTCTCCTCTCTCTGGGTGCCCTTCTGCTCTCTCCACTTCTTGATGCCCTTCTGTTTTTGTTCCGAGCCCCTCTGTGTCCCCTTCACCTGCAAAAGAGACATGTGAGGCAGTGTTTGGGTGGTTACTACAGCAAGGCTTTATTCTTGTATCAGCAGAAACGGAAAGACCCCAAGCCCGTACAAGGCACTCCTGTATGTACCCTAGAGTGGCGTGTTCACTTCTGATTGGCTGTTCACTCATTACCCATAATACGCCCCGGGATGGGCAGTGACTTTGGCTCGCTTTTGCCTTTTGCACCTGCGCAGTTAGTTGTTTACTTGTGGGAGCACAGGATGCCCATGACATCTTATAATGGTGATTGTTGTCACGCTCACACGGCTACTAACATCTCCCCCTATCAATTTTATTAAGATGGTACAGCCTTTTTCCTATCAAGCACGGCACCAACTCAGTGAGGGAAAGCAGAGGCCTGATCTCCTGTGCAAAATGAGATATTGTAATTGGTTTCTTCTCTTGTCGTCGTGAAATGAGTAATACTTCCCATACCCATCTCGATGTCTTTTGATGGGAAAGGGATCCTCCACCCTGGAGCGCCACCAGGAGAGGAGATTTCTTGACATCAAACCTTTGTGCAATCAGGCATACTTTCGGGAAATCTATCCACACTTGTGGAACATTCCCTGTTGAGTACCCAATCGCAACACCTCTAAATATTCAGGTACCACAGTTATTCAGGCAAGGGCTGGCTGGACTTAGACCTCTCATCGACCTAGTGCAATGGGCTGAACCCTTGGGGTGCATCGACTGAGGGTCTCAGTCATCAGCTACTTTCTTAGCCTAGATAGCCAAATTTCAGGGGAAGATGCTTGATCAAGGCTACGAGTGCTTGGGCAATAGCGACCTTGTCACGTTTTGGGGGGGCTCTGAGCTTGCAGACCAATCATAACATGAACATTAATCCACAACATAGGGCTGCACCAAACTGGCCTATCCCCACCCTTTAAGAAAGAAAGAAAAGGCAGAGGTAAGCCAAGAAGTAAAATTGCCAGGGGTAACGGGGTCCACTCGTGTTCCATTTAGGCTCAAAATCCGGATCTGCAGTTGCTGCTGCATCTGGTCCAGCTCCCTAGTCCACTTCCCTTGTAAATAAGCAGAAAGATTATGTATGGCTTTGAATAAATTTATCACTCATAAATCTCAGAGGTGTAATACATAGATGTGGGGTTGCTGACACGCAGCTCATTTGAACCACATCTCTGAGTTTTTCTACATGGGCTTGGAGCAAATCAACTCTCTGATTGACCAACAGAATGTCTGATGCCGGGTGTGCATCCACTTTCTGGGGAGTGGTCAAAGCCTCAGAAGTCCTTTCTGAAATTTGATTAACAACACTAGCTGCTGTAACTTGATTAGCCAAGGCTGTGCTGGCTGTCACAGTTGCAGCTTCAGAGATGGTAATAGCAGTGATAATGGCTGCAGTTATATCAAAATCTCTCTTCTGTCGAAATAAAGTCAACGTCCCAGATGTCTGAACGGATATAGGAATCTATAGTGGTATACTGGTTATTAGGAACTGCGTATAGACAAGAGCAGACCAGCACTTTGACATAAAGCAAGTTACATTGGTACAAGTTAGCAGAAGCGGTGCCTTTTAAGAAGGCAAGGGCATAGGTTTTGGAAAAGCAGATAGGATAGCCATCTAAATTCACTATATATACTAGGAACCCGATTTAGGAGAGGCCAAATGAGAATTGAGAGTGTCTGCAGATGAATCCTTTGGGGGGTCATTTTCAGGAACTGTGAGTCGCTGCGTCAGTCGCTCTGGCAGCCAAAATGGGTTGTCTTCTTCCTGTGGAAAAACACAAACCGCTCCCCGGGATCTTATTAAAATAGGATCCAGGCCTTTCCATTGACCAGTCAAAACATCTTTCCATTTTATCATTTCTTTTGGCCTAGTTGGTTCTAGACAATGGCGATCAGCCACAGTGTTGCCCTGACTGTCCAAATTCAAAAAGTTGAGGGTAAAAAGTGTCAGAGAAACAGTAGATCATGGCACCATGGGCAGAGCTTCCTCAACTTCTCCTTTTTGTTTTATCAAATAAGTTTTAAGGGTACGATGAGCACGCTCAATGATGCCCTGTCCCTGAGGGTTGTAAGGAAGACCCGTCAGGTGTGTCACCTCGATATGGCGACAAAATTGTTGAAATTTTTGAGAAGTGTAGGCTGGTCCATTGTCAGTTTTAAGGATTTTAGGCTTTCCCCAGGCACTCCAAGCCTTGAGACAATGTTGAATAACATGGGCCGCCTTTTCTCTGGTCAATGGAGAGGCGAACATAACTCCTGAACAGGTATCAATGGAGACATGCAAATATTGCAATTTGCCAAAGGATGGGATGTGAGTAACATCCATTTGCCAGATAAGTAATGGCCTAATTCCCCGAGGGTTAATTCCTGTATGGGGAACAGGTAGGAATTGACAGCAGTTTTGGCATTGAGTCACGATATCTCTGGCCTCCTTTCTAGAGATGTTAAACCAACATCAAAGTGTCTCAGCTGTCACATGAAACCTTTTATGAAAGGCTTTAGCCAAATCTAATTTTGGCGAAACGGCAATTGCAATCAACTTTGTGGCTCGATCTTCCAGGTCATTTCCACAGGACATAGGTCCCAATAAGCCTGAGTGAGCCCTACTATGAGTTATAAAGACAGGGAATCTTCACTTAGCCAGGGTAAGCTGAATCTTTTGAAAAACTTCTACAAGTCTGCTAGATGTCTTAATTATCCCAGCAACTTCTAATGGTTTTACTGCATTAACCACATAGAAGGAATCTAAAACAATATTTAAGGGACCTGGAAAGATTTCCAGAACCTCTGACATTACTAAGCATTCCACAATTTGAGGTGAGGTTTCATGGTATTGTTTGACTGTAACCTTATCATTAACCACATAGGAACCCATACCTGTTTTTGACCCGTCCGTATAAACTACCATTCCATCTGAGAGTGGCTCCTGAGACACAATATGTGGAAATATGATAGCTTGAATTATAATGGGATGCTTAGGATAATGATTATCTACTTGACCATTGAAGGAAGTAACCAGGACTGCCCAAACATCAGAGGTCTCCGTTAATATTTGGACTTGATGGGCAGTATAAGGCACTATCAAAACTTTAGGCTTCCTTCCAAAATGAGTAATGGCTGCTTTTAGTCCACGAAGGGCAAGTTGAGCGACTGCATTTGGATACCTTTCAATAATCTTTGCGGGAGAAGCATTGGGATGAATCCATAACAAGGGCCCCTCCTGCCATAATACAGCAGTTGGTAAGTGTCTAGGTTTAAAAACAAATAAGTCAAAGGTTTTGGTTTCATCTATGTGTTTCAACTGGGCATCTTGTAAAGCATTTTCTACTACTTGCAGAGCATGGCTCACAGCCGGTCTTAAGGCCCTCGGTGAGAAAATATGAGCATCCCCTTCCAAAATATCAAATAAAGGTTTCAGCTCGGCCAAGGGAATTTTTAAAAATGGTCTTAACCAGTTTATATCACCTAATAATTTCTGAAAATCATTCAAAGTGTGAAAATGTTCTCTACAAATCTCTAATTTCTGAGGAATTATATTTTCTGGACAGATAACCATCCCTAAAAAGGAGCCAATTTCTGAAAATTGAACTTTCTCAGTAGCAACATGCAGCATATGTCCTGCCTTCCCACAGTCAAAGCATTCCATGATTCTGATCTTTAAGGAGGACTGCAGCCATTTCTAAGTTTGCTGCTGTAAGTCCGGCACCAGCAAGGGGACCTCCCAAGCCACGACAGACTTCCAACCAGTCCTGCAGCCCCCCCAGCTCTCCGAGGAGCAATGGCTGCATGGCATTCAGCCATGGCATTTTCAAAGATCATCTGTTCTATCAATGGTTTCCCAAAGATTCTGCCGGCTGCTCAATCATGCAGGCCACAAAGTCAGAGAAAGACTCATTAGATGTCTGAATTATCTTGGACAAATAAAGGTTACTGCCTTCCTTCCTAGGGAGGGACTTCCATGCCTTTATTGCAGCTGATGCTATCTGTACGTAGACTTATCAGGGATGAGCAGTCTGGTCATTTGCGTGTACACCAACTACAGCCAGCATGTCAAAAGTACATAATTGCTGTCCCTCAGTGTTTGTGTTAATCCTGGGTTGTGCTTCTAGTGCCTCGTGCCACAAGGCCTTCCACTCTAGGTATTGGCCCATATTGTTAAGTACCGCCTTCACTGTGTCCTGCCAGTCTCCTGGCATCATAGCAGCTGTACTTAATCTCTCCACTTGGGATATAGTAAAATTAGCCCCAATTCCATATGCACGTACTGCCTCAGCTAATTCTTTGACCTGTCTATACTCTACTGGGGCATGGACACGAGCGCCTTCTGCCACTTCAAAGACTGGAAATGCAAGCTGTAGTTGTCTCTGATCTCCTGGGCTGAGAAATGAATTAGAGGCGCTGCCCAAGCCATAGGCCGGAGGCAAGGGTGGGGCCAAGGGATTCAAGGTCTTTCTTAGTCTTATCCCAGAATGGTTATTTTTTGCATAGGCGGCTGCTTCCTGCTCTAGGCTCTGTTCCTCACCTTGCATTAGGTCTTCCTCGGATCTGCTAAGGTCTATGGAAGCAGGCTGCTTTATGGGGTACAGGGGGTTCTCCCCAAACTCTACTCTCTCTTTACCAGCCAGTGAACGGCCCTGCAGTGGCCCCTGTTCCTTTTGAGTACTCTTTCCTATGACCAGGCTCCTTGGCCTGCTTCTGTTGACTAGGATTTTTTGCCTGATTCTCCTTTCCAGGCTCTTTTGCCTGATGCCGGCTAACACGCCCTGTTTCTGATACTCTGGAGTGGACCTCTCCTGAAACCTCTTGACTTACACTAATAGCTATGTTGCGAGCTGGATCTTTACAACACAAATAAGTTAAAAGTGAAAGCAACACAAGCAAGAGGCCAACTATTGCTGCGGCGGCAATGGGTGAGAATCTGCCCGCAATGAAAGCTTCCACCCCACCCATATCTCGATCCTGTAGTCATTTAACCTGCCCCGAGTCTCAAGGGGTCTTCTGCGGAGCCTTGAATATCCCAGGTTTCAACGCCAGATGTTCCGAGCCCCTCCGGGTCCACTTTGTCCAAGAAAGAGACATGTGAGGCAGTGTTCATGTGGTTACCACAGCGAGGCTTTATTCTTGTATCAGCAGAAGTGGAAAGAACCCAAGCCCGGGGAAGGCAATGCTATATGTACCCTAGAGTGCCGTGTTCACTTCTGATTGGCTGTTCACTCATTACCCATAATACGCCCCAGGATGGCCAGTGATTTTGGTGCGTTTTTGCCTTATGCACTTGCGCAGTTATTTGTTTACTTGTGGGAGCAAAGGATGCCCGTGCCATCTTGATCTGGTGAATGCTGTCACGTTCACGTGGCTCCTAACACGTTCTCTCCTCCTTCTGGATGCCCTTCTGTTCTCTCCTCTTTCGGATGCCCTTCTGTCTTCTCCTCTCTCTGGATGCCCTTCTGCTCTCTCCTGTCTCTGGGTGCCCTTCTTTTCTCTCCTCTCTCTGGATTCCCTTCTGTCTTCTCCTCTCTCTGCATGCCGTTCTATTCTCTCCTCTCTCTGGATGCCCTTCTGTCTTCTCCTCTATCGTGATGCACTTCTGTTCTCTCCTGTCTCTGATTCCCCTTCTGTTCTCTCCTCTCTCTGGATTCACTCTGTCTTCTCTTTCTCTGAATGCCCTTCTGCTCTCCCCTCTTTCTAGATGCCATTCTGTTCTCTCATCTATCTAGATGCTCTTCTGTATTCTCCTCTATCTGTATGGCCTTCTTTACTCTTTTCTGTGGATGCCCTTCTGACCTCTCCTCTCTCTGGATGCCCTTCTTTTCTCTCTTCTCTCTGGAGGCCATTCTGTTCTCTCCTCTCTCTGGATGCCCTTCTGTCTCTTCCTATCTCCCGATGCGCTTCTGTCTTCTCCTCTTTCTGGATACCCTTCTGTTCTCTGCTCTCTCTACATGCCCTTTTGTACTCTACTCTCTCTGGATGCCCTTAGGTTCTCTCCTCTCTCTGGATGTTCTTCTGTCTTCTCCGCTCTCTGGATACAGTTCTATTCTCTACATTCCCTGGATGCCCTTATTACTTCTCTGCTCTCTGGATGCCCTTCTTTCTCCCCTCTCAGTGGATGTCTTTCTGCCTATTCACACTGGAGGCCCTTCTATTCTCTCCTCTCTCTAGATGCCCTTCTGTCCCCTATTCTGTCTGGATGCCTCTCTGTTCTCCTGTCTTTCAGAATTCCCTACTGTCTTCTCCTCTCTCTGGATGCCCTTCTTCTCTCTCCTCTCTCTGGATGCCCTTCTTCTCTCTCCTCCCTCTGGATGCCCTTCTTTTCTTTCCTCTCTCTGGATTCCCTTCTGTCTTCTCATCTGTATTGATGCCCTTCTGTTCTCTCCTTTTTCTAGATTCCGTTCTATCATCTACTATATCTGAATGCCCTTCTGTCCTCTCTTCTCTTTGGATTCGCTTCTATCTTATCCTCTCTCTGAATGCCCTTCTAGATTCTGCTCTTTCTGGATGCACTTCTTCCTCTCCTCATTCTGAATGCCCTTCTGTTCTCTCCTCTCTCTGGATGCCCTTCTCTACTCTCCTCTCTCTGGATGCCCTTGTCTTCTCTTTTCTCTCTAGATGCCCTTCTGTCCTCTATTCTCTCTGGATGCACTTCTGTTCTCTTGTCTCTCTTGATGCTCTTCTGTCCTCTCCTCTCTCTGGATGCCCTTCTGTCCTCTCCTCTATCTTGATGCCCTTCTGTCTTCTCCTCTTTCCCGATGCCCTTCTGTTCTTTCATCTGTACCGTTGCCCTTCTGTCTTCTCCTCTCTATGGATAGCCAAAAATTCTCTCTTCATTCTGGATACCCTTCTCTCTTCTCCTATTCCTGGATGCCCTTCTTTTCTTGGCTTCATCTAGATGCCCTTCTGTCTTCTCTTCTCTCTGGATGCCCTTCTGTTCTCTTCTCTCCCTGGATGCCCTTCTGTTTTCATCTCTCTCTGGATGCCCTTCTGTCCTCTTCTTTATCTGGATGCCCTTCTGTTGTCTCCTCTCTCTGAATTCCCTTTTTGTCTTCTCCTCTCGCTGCATGCCCTTCTCTTCTCTCCTCTCTCTAGATGCCCTTCTTTCCTCTATTCTGTCTGGATGCCTCTCTGTTCTCTCGTCTCTCTTGATGGCCTTATGTTCTCTCCTCTTTTTGGATTCTCTTCTGTCCTCTCCTCTCGCTGGATGCCCTTCTGCTCTCTCCTATCTCTGGATGCCCTACTGTCTTCTCCTTTCTCTGGATGCTTTTTTGCTCTCTACTCTTTCTGGATGCCCTTCTGTTCTATCCTCTCTCCGTATGCCCTTCTGTCTTCTAATCTCTCTGGCTGCCTTTCTGTTCTCTTCTCTCTCCAGATGGCCTTCTGTCTTTTCCTCTCTCTGGATGCTCTTCTGTCCTCTCCTCTCTCTGGATGCCCTTCTGTCTTTTCCTCTCTCTGAACGCCCTTTTGTTCGCTCCTCTCTCCAGATGCCATTCTGTTCTCTCCTTTGTCCGGATGCCCTTCTGTCTCCTCCTCTCTCTTATTGCCCTTCTGTCTTCTCCTCTATCTGGAGGCCCTTCTGTTCTTTCCTCTCTCTAGATGCCCTTCTGTCCTCTCCTCTCTCTGGATAACATTCTGTCTTCTCCTATCTCCCTATGCCCTTCTTCTTCTCCTCTTTCTGGATACCCTTATGTTCTCTGCTATCTCTTCATGCCCTTCTGTCCTCTATTGTCTCTGGATGCCCTTTTGTTCTCTTCTCTCTCTGGATGATCTTCTGTTTCTCCTCTCTCTGGATACCTTTCTATTCTCTAC
This sequence comes from Arvicanthis niloticus, assembly GCF_011762505.2. Lineage (NCBI taxonomy): Eukaryota > Metazoa > Chordata > Mammalia > Rodentia > Muridae > Arvicanthis > Arvicanthis niloticus. The sequence goes on along the minus strand of NW_023045550.1, from coordinate 113,088 downwards.
TCTCTCTGGATGCCATTCTGTCTTGTCTGCTCTCTGGATACCCTTCTGTTCTCTTCTCTCTGTGTATGTGTTTCTGTCTTCTCCTCTCTCTGGATGCCCTTCTGTTCTCTCCTCCTGGATGCCCTTCTGACCTCTTCTATCAATGTATGCCCTTCTGTTTTCTAATCACTCTGGATAGCTTTTTGTTCTCTCCTCTCTCTGGATCCCTTCTGTCCTCTCCTTCTCTGTATGCCCTTATTTACACTCCTCTGTCTGGATGCCCTTCTGTTCTCTCCTCTCTCTGGATGCCCTTCTGACCTCTTCTCTCCATGGATGCCCTTCTGTCTTCTAATCTCTCTGCATGGCTTTCAATTCTCTCCTCTCTCTGGATCCCTTCGGTACTCTCCTCTCACTGGATGCCCTTCTTCACTCTCCTTTCTCTAGATGCCCTTCTGTCCTCTCCTCTGTCTGGATGCCCTTCTGTTTTCCCCTCTCTCTGGATGTGTTTCTATCCTCTCCTCTCGCTGGATGGCCTTCTTTCCTCTCCTCTTTCTAGATGCCCTTCTTTTCTCTCCTCCCACTGGATTCCCTTTTTGTATTCTCCTCTCACTGGATGCCCTTCTCTTTTCTCCTCTCTCTGGATGCCCTTCTGTCTTCTCCTCTCTCTGGATGCCCTTGAGTTCTCTCCTCCCTATGGATTCTCTTTTTGTCTTCTCCTCTTGCTGGATGCCCTTCTCTTCTCTCCTCTCTCTGGATTCCCTTCTGTCTTCTCCTCTCTTTTGATGCCCTTCTGTTCTCTCCTCTCTCTGGATGCCCTTCTGTCTTCTCCTTTCTCTGGTTGCCCTTCTGTTCTCTCCATTCTCTGGATGTCCTACTGTTCTCTCCTCTTTCTGAACGCCCTTTTGTTCGCTCCTCTCTCCAGATGCCCTTCTGTCCACTCCTCTTTCTGGATGCCCTTCTGTTTTCTCCTCTCTCCAGATGCCCTTCTGCCTTCTCCTCACTCTGGATGGCTTTCTGTTCTCTCATCTCTCTGGATGAACTTCTGTCCTCTCATTTTTGGATGTTCTTCTGCTCTCTCTTCTCTCTGGATGCCCATCTGTCCTGTCCTCTCTCTGAATGCCCTTCTGTCTTCTCCTCTCTCTGGATGCCTTTCGGTTCTCTCCTCACTCTCGATTCCCTCTTTGTGTTCTCTTCTCTTTGGATGCCCTTCTGTTCTCTCCTCTCTCTGCATGTCCTTCTGTCCTCTATTCTCTCTGGATACCCCGTGTTATTTCGTCGCTATAGATGCCCTTCTGTCCTCTCCTCCCTCTCGATTCCCTTCAGTCCTCTCCTCTCTATGGATGCACTTCTGTCTTCTCCTCAACCTGGATGCCCTTTTGTTCTCCCCTCTCTCTGGATTCACTTCTGTTCTCTCCTCTCTCTGGATGCCCTTCTGTCCTCTCTTCTTCCTGTATGCCCTTCAGATCTCTTTTCTCTCTGGATGCCC